>NC_056726.1:718530078-718677578 GCF_019279795.1 Protopterus annectens
AGACTTGTTAAGCTTATGGGGCGGTAATTACCAGGGTCCGTAGAGGCACCACCTTTTTGGAGTGGGACCACAGTTGCCGTACACCACTCCTTGGGCACGTATCCTGTGGTAAGGCTGAGATTAAACAGCTGCCTTGTGTGCGGGTTTAATTCCTCATTTAGCTCGTGTAGCACACAGCCGGGGACACCATCTGGTCCCATTGATGCTGTGTTTTTAGCTTTAGAGAGAGCAGCTTTCACCTGCGCATTTGAGAAGTCTGGGAGGCTACACTCTGCTGGGATAGTTATCTCTCCTTTAGGGGAGAGGGTGAAGTTTGCACTGAACCTGTCTGCCAGTATGTTGGCAATGTCTGTGGGTTCAGTGATTTTTGTATCATTTTGGACTAATGCTGAGCATATCTGGGAGTTTCCACCCAGGTTCCTAACATAGCTGAAAAAGGCCTTATGATTGTCCTTTGAATCCATGGCAATTTTTCTCTCAAAATTGGCCTTAGTTGATTTTGAGTGCTCGTATTTTTTTACTAATAATGATCGGGTGACTTCCCTTTTATGGATTTTGTTCTATCATGTAATAGCTTTCTCCTCTTATTGTAAAGTTTGTTAATGGCTGGGGTCCACCAGACTGGACGTTTGCCCTTTGTGGAAAGAGTCTTGGTTTTATTTGGGATTGCCTGATCCATGCTGTCCTGGAGGTGTTCATAGAAGGCATTTGTAAGGGCTTCCGCAGCTTGGGTTGTGGTTTCCACTGGCTCAGGGGCCTTGAAGGATACCACACCAGTCTTGAGTAGTGTGAAGTTTGCTTTAAAGAAGTTCTTCACTGTGGTCTTTTTTGTTTGGGGTGGGGGCGGGATGTGGATTTCCAGTGAGATTAGTTTATGATCAGATCTCACCAATGAGGGATATACTTCCGGTGTGGAGCATTTTGTCCCCATGTTTGTGATAGAGATCTAGTATATTTTCTCCTCTCATGGGAACAGTGACTAGCTGTTCCATGGCATTTGAATTTATGAACTCCAGGAACCGTTGGGCTAGAAAGTTAGGGCTTGAGTAATGTTCCCAGTCTATATTCGGGTAGTTGAAGTCACCCGATATGATGGTGTTTGGAGATACATTTATACCCTCAGTGTCTTCAGGAAGGCTGTGTGGGGTTCCTGAGTTTGAGAGGGTGGCCTGTAGCATGCTACAATTTGTAGAGCAGTTTTGCCTATGGTTAGTTGCACCTGGATGGTTTCGAAGCCGTGCGTTGCCACCAACCTGGAGGTGTGGGTATCCTTTATGAATATGGATACACCCCTCCTTTTGTGGTGTGGTCCGGGTTTTGGGGCGGGCATGATATGAGGTAAAACTTAATAGTGCGGGTGCTCTCAGGAGCCTTGAACCAGGTTTCAGTTACAGCACAGACATCGATGTTCTCCATACTGAGAAGGGCCTCGAGTGCGTGCATTTTGAGATTTAGACTTCTGGCATTGAGCAGCATTACCCTCAGTTTCTTCCCATTTTTGTTTTCTAGGGTGGTAGGTTTAGAATTTGAGCCTTGCCTAAAAAAGGCACTATGGGGGTGGCAAGAGCCTTAGCCAATATCCGGAATCCCAGGGGTGACAGATGCAAGCCGTCCCTTGCGAAGCAGCGTGCCTTGTCAAGCATGTCATCCCAGGCAGACACACACTGGATCCCCTTTGAATGACACCAGACATTAAGCCAATTGTTAAAGCTGATCATCTTGTCTCTATATTGTGGCATCATTCTTGGTGAAGGAAGGATACTGCACAGGGTCAGGGTCATACCTGCCTGGGCTACATAATCAGAGAGCTCCTCTATGTCTCTTTTCATGTAGTCCAGGGAGGTACGTCTCAGGTCGTTCACACCAGCATGGACAATGACTGTGTCATATTTGTACTTGCCGTGGAGTGACCAGAGTGCTTGTGTTATGTGGCGGATTCTAGCGCCCGATAGGCAGCTTACTGTGATCCTCTCCTTGTTCATCCTGGTGAGTGGGACGTCAGTGTGTCTGACTATGGAGTCACCTATGACAAGTATGTTTGGTGTTGTATTTGGCCTTAAGGGCTGTGACTGCTTTGCACACTGCTTTTGTGGTTTATGTGTTGCTTGTGGGGTGTCTTGAGGTAGCAGTTGTTTGGGTGTCTGCTTTGGAGGCCTCTGCTGTTTAGGTAAATTTTTACTCAGAGCCTCCGAGTATGTCTTTGTGTGTTTGTGTTTGATTCAGTGGTGTGTTAGCATTATGTGAGGCTGGTTTTGTGGTGTGTGTAGTTGCCTTCTCCTCCTGTCTGGTCTTGCCAGTCCTGAGTTGAGAGAGCTCAGCCTCCAGTTTGGCTAAATAGCTGCATCTCTCGCAAGTATTTGTGTTATGTGGGAGGAGGAGAGGGTTGTCTGTGTACGAGGCAGTTATAACATTGCCTCAAGATTCCCAGATTCACCAGCTGGACCAGAGAGGAGATTGACAACTGACCTTTGGACATGCTAGAATAATATTGGGAATTCCTTAATAATTGAAAACAAGGGCCAGTGGGGAGTGAGGTTATAGTGCTTTTAATTTTTAGTGCTGACTTATATTATTGCTTTAGTGAGCAAGTGCCAGGTAACTTGAGTGCAATGTGTTACAAGTAACTAAATGCAAAAATGACAAACAGTAACTTTCTTTCAAGTGAAACAAGGAACTAGTACAGTAAGCAATGCAGATATCACTAGTGATCCACAGACGCGCTGAGAAGCCGCGTATTAGGTGGAATTAGCTTCCAGGGAAATAACAAGCAAACAAACAACAAGCATATAAACAAAGCTAGATTCAGCAGGCCTGGATATAGTCTATGCTAGAGCAAACAAGGTGTACCAATTTCAGTAAGATACAGTTCAAATATTCAGGCACTATAAACCTTTAACCAGAAATTCCCAGCTCAGAAGGGCAGAGTCCAGCCTCTTCTCCCACAAGAGTGCAGACCACGAACCTTCTTAATGTAAAATAACTGGCCTGAAGCCCAAGTGCCTAAACCAGAACTAATACCCTTGGACACTGGGCTCTCAATCAGCAGTTCCCAACTTAGAAGGATGAAAGCTACCTGTCCTGCCACCACAGTGCTTGCCACAAACCTTCCTAATGTAAAACAACTGGTCTGAAGCCCAACTGCTTAATCCAAAAGACTTAGAATGATAGCTACACTTTAATCAAGTTACAACCAAGCAGTAATAAATACAATTGAATACTTTAGAGAATGTCTGGATTAGTGCTCAAGTTGCACAAACAAAGCTATGCCACAGCAAACAAGGCGCACCAACTTCGGTAAGAAGCAGTTCAGATATGCATGCACTATAAGCCTTTAACCAGAAATTCCCAGCTCAGAAGGGCAGAGTCCAGCCTCTCCTCCCACAAGAGTGCAGACCACGAACCCTCTTAATGTAAAATAACTGGCCTGAAAGCCCAAGTGCTTAAACCAGAATTAATACACTTTTAGAATACCAGACACCGAGCCCTCAATCAGCAGTTCCCAACCTAGAAGGATGTAAGCTACCTGTTCTGCCACAACAGTGCAGACCACAAACCCTCTCAGTGCAAAACAACTGGTCCGAAGCCCAAGTGTTTAAACCAAAAGGCTTAGAATGAGTTACACCAAGCAGTAATAAATACAACTGAGTATTTTTAAGATGATGCAAAAGTAAAATGAAGTAGGTAGAAACACAAGTACAGTAAAAGCAGATAACATTTTTTTTTTTTTTTTCTTTCTTTTCTCTTCTCTATTTCTCTTACTCACCCCTTATGGTATTTACTTTTTACTGGTGGTGTTTTTTTCACCATAACATAGCTCCCTATTTGGGGGCTCCTGATATTTGGGGCAAGAAAAACTGATGTAATTGCGCTGGCTGCCTGTTTTTGTACCCCTGATGACCTGACGTCAGTCCTGAAGTGACAGCAACCAACGCAGAAATACTAAGTCTCTGGTATTCAGGCCGTCTGAGGGCTACCTGCAGGCAGATAACCCAAGTGTGATGACTGTAATAGTGAATACACTCTAACATCTACATTTATGGTAAGTGTACACAACTGTACTTTCTTTGGATTTCCTACCAGAGGTGATCATTTCCCCCATTTGAATTTCTAATGTGGTAGTAATTCGTAAAACCTGGCAGTAATCCAGTAATCTCTGCTTCATAAACCAGTAATCTCCACTGCCTCCCCCACACAGGCACACATACTCATGATTTGGTGGCGATAAATATTAATAATTTAATTTTTTCCACAGTAGCTTCTTTCTCACTTTCTAATTTACTCCATCCAATTTGTCATGCTGTTGCAGCATTTTTACTGAGTTAGACTGGCAGAATTATTTTTCTGTTTGAGTCAGGGATAGTATTTTAACCTCCATCAGTTTGCAGATGATTTTCAAGTACATGCTAACGTAGTTGGTACATTTAAAACACTTGTAAGTAGTATGTATATTTTAACTTATCAAATGTAGAAAGACATTACTTTTTAATGATTAACTATATAATTTAGGAGACCCAAAGTCAGTGACCCTCCTATATGTTTCTTGTAATTGAGTTCATTCTTTCCACCAGTCACCATTAGACAACTTGTTTTGAATGACTCCATGCTTTTAGTCATATATGGTAGTCTCAGCATGCCTCTTCATGTCACAGTGTGACTACTCAAGGAAACCATAGAACTCACCATTTTTTGTGTGTCTGTCTGTGTTAGCTGCTCACACAGTGTGATTTATAGTTATAGCTTTTGTTGTAAAAGTTCTTGTGTTTGATAGTGCCTTTTTTAGGCAAGGCTCAAAAGACAAACCCATCGCCATAAATAGCACAAGTAACAAAAAACTGAGGGTAATGCTACTCAATGCTAGAAGTCTAAACCTCAAAATGCATGCACTCGAGGCACTCCTCAGTATGGAGAAAATCGATATATCTGCAGTAACAGAAACCTGGTTTAAGGCTCCAGAGAGCACCCCAACACTACCAGGCTACAACTCGTATCATACATTTCGGCCACAGAACCCGAACCGAAATACAAAATGCGGGGGGAGTATCCATATTCATCAAGGATACCCACACCTCCAGATTAATGGCACAGCACGATGCTTCAGAGATCATCTATGTGCAACTAACAATGGGCAAAACTGCAATTCGAATTGTCGCTTGCTACAGATCACCCACCATGTCCCAGGACCCCCATTCCACATTTCTGGAAACACTGGGAAACATAAAGGTCCTACCAAACATCCTAATATTGGGTGATTTCAATTACCCAAACAACTGGGAGAACTACTCAAGTACTAACTCTTGCCCAACCTTTCCTAGAATTTATAAACTCAAACGCACTGGTTCAACTGGTCAACACTCCCACCAGAGGTGACAACATATTGGACCTGGTCATCACCAACATGGGTGACCGGTGTTCCACACCAGAGGTCAACCCATCGCTGGTTAGATCTGACCATAAACAAATCACTTTGGATATCCATTTTCCGCCCCCACCCCCGGACAATAAAGCCACCATGAAAAACTTTTCAAAAGCAAACTTCGCTTTACTTAAGACCGAGGTGGAAAGTTTCAAAGCCCCCATGCTGAAGGATAACCCTGTCCAAGCTGCAAAATCCTTTACTAATACATTCTACAGGCAGCTACAAGAATGCATGGATTGTGCAATCCCAAGCAAAACGAAGACTCACTCCTCCAAGAAAAGGAAATCAGTCTGGTGGACTCCTGCCATAAACAAGCTATACAAAAGGAGGAGGAAACTAGTACAGAAAAGAGTAAAATCCCAAGAAGGGAAGACATCCCTGATCAGTATCAGCAAGAAACTATGATCCCCTCATAAAATCATCCAAGACGAGCTTTGAAAGAAAAATTGCCAAGGACACTAAGATAACCACAAGGCATTCTTTAGCTATGTCAAGAATCTAAGTGGCAATGCTCAGATCTGCTCGGAGTTAGTGCAGAATGGCACAAAATACACTGAACCGACCGATATCACCAACATCCTGGCAGACCGGTTCAGTGCAAACTTTACCCCCCTCTCACCCCCATAAGGGCCCATAACCATACCAGAAGAATGTAGAGTCCCTGAAATCACAGATACTCAGGTTAAAACAACCCTCTCCAAAGCCAAAAACTCAGCATCAGTGGGACCGGATTGTGTCCCAGGCTGCGTCATACACGAGCTCAAACACGAACTGACCTCTCACCTAAACACACTGTTCAAACTCAGCCTCTTCACAGGCTACATACCCATAGAGGGGCGCACAGCAATGGTTATTCCGCTCCACAAAGGTGGAACCACAACAGACCCCGGGAACTATCGCCCTATAAGCCTGACTAGCTTGGTCTGCAAGGCTATGGAGCACATCATCATGGAACTCATTAACAAAGACACTGGGAAACACTGGACCCTACCCAGTTTGGCTTTAAGGGCAGATCATGCCTCCTAAACCTGGTGGACTTCTTTGAGACAGTTACCAAGGCTATAGATGAGGGAAAGGTGGTACACACAGCCTACATAAACCTCGCTAAGGCCTTCGACACCATTCCCCATTCTGGTATTATAGACAAGCTCACCAGCCTGAACATAAATCCCTACGTCACAAGATGGGTTGCCAACTGGCTCACGGACATAACCCACAAGGTGAGAGTTGCGGGAGATAGGTCTGTCTCTAAACCGGTTACAAGTGGTGTTCCCCAGGGCTCAGTACTAGGACCCCTCCTCTTCGGTATATACTTCTCAGAGGTACAGGCAAGCACAGGAGGACTATGGCTGACCAAGTTCACAGACAACTGCAAACTAGGGGCTATAATTGACTCTCCGGCTGACACAGACATCCTCCAAAAGGGTCTCACTGAGACGGATACCTGGTGTCAAAATCCTGGCCTCAAGCTAAATGCCAGAAAGTGCATAGCCATCCCCATTGGAAAAAACAAAGTACCCACAAACTACCACATAGGTGGTAGTCCCCTAAATACGGAAGACGTAATAAGTGATCTGGGGACCCAAGTAGATAGTAATCTCACCTTTGATAATCACATTGCCAAAGTGGTTAGAAAATCCTTCTACGTGGCCCACCTAATCACAAAAGGGTTCGCATTCAGATCAAAAGAGGTCATTGCGCCCCTCTACTCATCGGACCCATCTTAGAGTACAATGCCCCATTTGGGATGTATCTTACAAGACACCTTCAACAGCTGGAAAGACCACAGAAGTACCTCACCAAGAGGATCAATGGCCTCAAACAGATGCCCTGTGCAGCTCAACTGAAGAAACTCCAGTTGTACTCTGTTGCATACCGCCTACTCAGAGGTGATCTCTGCCTGACATACAAGGCCATGTCCAACCCAGAACTGATGGACATGCACAACCTAAAGAAAATCTTATCCCCTCGAGCCACACTCTCTAGGTATCTAAACCTCACCACAACAATAAATAGGACGTGCTGGAGGGCTAGATTCCTGTCCCAGAGACTTCCCATGCTTTGGAACAAGATCCCAGTCTACATTAGGCAGAGCTCCTCGCTAACACACTTCAAAAGAAACCTTGACGAGTGGATGGGAAACAGAAAGTTTACCCCCGGGATCACTTCAGTGGCTCTGCTGGACAGAGGCACAGGGAACTAATCTAAGGGAATGGCGAAAGCCAACACATTCTGGCTAGGCTTATAAATGCCATCGGGCAGATAGCCTAGTACCCACCTATGAACCTATGATGCAGAAGTATAAGTAAGTGTCCATAAAATTATCAACCAGGGCCCACACTTCATTGCCTAGTTTGCAATGGAGAGGAGTATGTCATCGAGCACTGATACACTTGCCACTGATTCAGCTGTTCTGCTCAACACCTGATAGAGATATCAGCAGTCTGTCTTGTGACAGAAAGGGTGGTGGTGGTGATGATTGCCCTCATACTGAGACTGGTAAGAGGATCCATGGGGTCAGCACCAGATGTCATTCAGAGCATTACCACAAGAATCAAATCATAGAGGAAAGGTTACAGACTAGTCTTCCTGGAGGTAAGCTCCTTGATTGAACAGTCTTCTAGACTCATAATCAGTAACTGAGAACTTGAGCCTGCACATGTCCTCTTCCTTGGTAGAGGTTGAAGGATCTTGAGTAGATGCATACTTCACTCACACCTGGAAGGGGTTGTATAACAAGATGGTAGTGCCACCCAATGCTGTGTTGATCAGAAGGATCTCAAGGATGAGCTGCCTCTCAGGTCACATGTTTAAGGGTCAAGGATTCCAGTTGCTTGTTCCTCCCCTCCTTTGTTCTAGCAGGGATAGATAACCACAGTTTGGTGTGACATTTTATCATCCTGTACCAGGGCTTTTAATTCCTCTTTGGGAGGTAGGGGCATCTGGCCATCCTGCAACAGGGCTCTTGTTTCATAAGGTTAAGACCTCAAGCGAATATTTGCTTTTCAGTGGGAGCTTGAATCACTGGAGCAGCACTCAAGACTTTGGAGTTATGGCCTGATTCTAGAGCCATAGCCAAGTCAGAACTCTCTCAAACTGTGCATTACCTTCTGTGTACTGTACACAGTGCCATACATGGCTTTACACTTGGAGCAATTCTTGGTATAGAACTCTCCTTATCATGCTAATATGAGAAATTGGTTGCGCTGGTACCAGTTATCTCCAGGATGGAGAAGAACAATGAGTCCTACCTCCCTGATTAGCTTCTTTTGGTGATCCATTGAATTTCATAAGGTTCAGTATGGAGCAATGTCTTGCTGATACCGCCTCAAAAACAAAAAAATGCCTTGCTGCACATCTTGAGAAGATGTCCTAAGCCAGAAAACACACCATAAGCTCCACACAGCAGGAAAATGCACTTGAAGGATTTTGTAAAATCTTTTATTTGTAGAACACCATCATATAAAATCAAACAAACCAGGTTAAGTGCTTTCTTCCCCTGTACAACACTTAGGGGACATCCTTAGAACCAAATACACATTTCCATAGAATCAACCTGTTTAAACCAAGACATGCAGTCAATCAATTAATCAATTAGATGTTTAAATACATTAAGTTGAAGTATATATTTTTTACAAAATGTCCACAATTGAATAAAAATCAACATAAATGACTGAATTAACCCCTCTTGGGTTGTGTGGTACAACTTCTAATATGCCAAATTTAAACATTGTGTCACCCTGGCAAACTAGGGTGTGTCTGTAAAGTGCAAGAGAGGGTTGGTGGGAACTTCTAGTAGATTTGAGAGAATTTTATTGGATAATGCCTTGGAAGCACCAGGTTTAAATGATCATTTATCCCTGGTGCCTATTTTAAGGAAAAGGGCATTCATTTTATGAATTTTATAAATTCTCTAACTTGTTAATTCCTTAATTCACTCATTTATGTTTATTTGTATTCACTTGTGGACATTTTGTAAAAAATATATACTTCAACTTAATGTATTTAAACATCTAATTGATTAATTGATTGATTAAGTGTCTTGGTTTAAATAGGTTGATTCTATGAAAATGTGTATTTGGTTGTGAGGATGTCCCCTAAGTGTTGTACAGGGGAAGAAAGCACTTAACCTGGTTCATTTGATTTTATATGATGGTGTTCTACAAATAAAGGATTTTACAAAATCCTTCAAGTGCATTTTCCTGCTGTGTGGAGCTTGTGATGTGTTTTCTGGCTTAGGACATCTGTTTTTCATTTTCTTGGTACCTGTTTGATGCCCTTCACCAACGGTCTTTTTGGATTATTGGTTGACATCTTGAGAAGAAACTGAGGGGATACTTGACCATCCCATCCAGAGAAAGAGTCATGACGCATGCTGTCTTGAAAGCCTTGTGGTGCCACGACTCTTCAGTGGTTCCAGGAAGGAGGATGCCCTTCACAACCCATTGCTGATTCGAGCAAATCCCTTATCAAGTATCCTTTAGCTGACTGCTTTGTAATTTCTTTAGTCTAACATTGGCCCCCAGAGACCACAGTGTTTGCCACATTGTACCTCACAGGGAATACGCACCAGAGTGGACAAGAAAAAGGTGACTCTACTGTTTGTTTGGTCCTTTAAACCAGACAGAGTTACGATCTAGTGGAGGTCAATATGGGGATGAGTAACCTTAGGCACTCCACCCAACGGCATATACAAAGAGATGTTCTAGAGCTTGTTATTATATTAGAGGCAGGGAAGACTCTAATCTTGATTAGAAAGGTATAGATACCAGGACAAGACAAGATAATTGGCTTTAACAACTTGCTAAGTATAGTGTCATTCTAAGAGGATCCAGTATATGTCAGTCTGGGATGAAATACTAGGGATGGCTTGCACCTCTGTAGCAGGGCTTCTGCATATTGCCTAAAGCCTTTGCTGCCCCTGTAGTGACTTTTTAGGTGCATCCCTGTATTGGACACGTCTATATGGCAAACTCAAATTTAGATTACTTTGTGGAGGTACTACTCAGTGGTGGGAGTCTAACTAGAAAGATGCCAAAACTTAAAGGCCCTCCTGCAACTTGAACATATTCATATTTGTGTAGTTACTCAGACGTGGTTTTAACAGTAGGTACTACAGCTTAGAGGAAATGCTATCACATTTACTAGCCCTTGGGTAACTGTGAGGCAGTATCTGTATTTGTCAGAAATGCCATCACCTCACATCAGATTAGCCAAGACCCTAACTTAGACCTCCAGTAGATCCAAATCACCCTTAACAATTTCAGCTAGTATTTCATTGCTAGGTACAGATCAACATTAATGTCCCCACAGATTATTAAAACTAACATGACATGACTTTATTTTATTTTATTTTATTTATTTTATTTTACATTTGTTGACCGGGCTAGTCCAACTGGATACATGTCCATTTTCAGTGGAGGCCCGGGGAGAAAAGCTCCAGTAACGTCATACTAAATAATAATAAACACACTGTAAACATACAGAAACATCTAATGTAAAATTTGAAAATAGTTTAGAAAAAGACTAAAATAGTAGAAAGATTTGAGAAAGGCACTTAGAGTATTACAGCATCAGATGAAGTAAAATTTAGAAAAATGACTGTATAAAAAAGTGACTAGTACAATCAAGCAAGGTGAGTAGTACTCAGGAGTGACAGAGTTAGGAATTAAGAAAAAAAGGTTAGTTTAAAAATCAAATAAATAGAGAAAAAAAACGTTTAGTCAGGGTTGTTGCAAGAGCATAGCCAGTGGTTAGAGAGGAAAACTTTTAGGTTAGTTTTAAATAGTGGGAGTGAGGGTTAGGGTTGTAAGGTCTTGTGGTAGGAGATGCCATATTTTGCCAACTGAATTAGAGAATATGGTGTCTCCTGCTAAGTTATTTGATAAGGAAGTATGAATCAGCATTATATTAGAGGAGCGTAGATTCCTCAGGTTATTATATGGTCTTATGAGGGTAGAAAGCATTGGAGTGTTGTCGGGATGGTATAGGGCTTTGCAGGCAATTGTAAGTTGGTTAAATTGTATTAGGTGAGGTAATTCAAGCCAGCCTAGTTGTTTAAGATTCAGACAGTGATGAGTCCTGTATGGAGAGTTTGTAGCAAATCTGGCAATATTGTTATATGATATAGCTAGTTTGTTAAGATTATGCTTAGAAAGATTGGTGTATATGGGGGAAGCATATAATAGGGTAGAGATTAAGTGGGTTCTAGCTATTGTGGTTCTGGCTTCTGGTGTCAGGAAAGATTTGATTCTATAGAGAGATCCGAGTTTTCTGTTAGTAGATTTTATTGTTGTGTTTATGTGAGTGTCAAATTTTAGTTGATTGTCAATTGTAATTCCTAGGAGTTTGATGGTGGGGTCTGGAGAGATAAGGGTACCATTGCTGGATGTGAGTGTGAAATGAAGGGAGGGAGACAAGTGAGTGGGTGTAAAGAGCAAAAGTTTGGGTTTTTTGGGGTTAAGGAGGAGACCGTGGTTAGAGAACCATTGCTCTATAGTGGCGAAGGCTTTTTGTGTGAATAAATGATGTTCAGTTTGGGATGAGCCAGAACAAATGATGGTTGTGTCATCTGCATATTGAATGCAGGTTGAATGTGGGGTAGCGAGATGAAGGTCATTTATGAAAATGGAAAACAATAGTGGACCTAAAATAGAGCCCTGTGGGACACCTATGGAGGTGGGGAGGAGGTCTGAAAGATGGTTTTGCCAGAGAACTGCTTGTTTTTGGTTTTCCAGATAGGATGTAAACCAGTTTATAGCAGGATTGTCAAGAGAGAGGGACTTCAAACGGTGGAGGAGGAGTTGATGATTGACCATGTCAAAGGCTTTAGACAGGTCTACAAAGAATGCTGAAGAAAGAATATTTTCGTTGCGGTTTTTGTTAATACAGTCAGTAAAGGATAGCAAGGCTGTGGTAGTACTGTGGAATGGCCGAAAACCATGTTGGCAGTTAGCTAGGAGATTATGGCGGAGTAGGTGGTTTAGTAATTGTTTGTGGATGCATTTCTCCATTATTTTTGCGAGTGGAGATAGTAAAGCTATGGGGTGAAAGTTGGAAAACTCAATGGAGTCACCGCCTTTATAAAGAGGAATAATGTGTGAAATTTTCCAGATAGATGGGATAGTGCCTTCTTCTATGGTTCTGTTGATCAGTATGGAGATGGGGTAGGCAATGGCTTTGGCACCTATTTGGAGGTATTCTGCTGGTAGTTTATCAGCTGAGGGGGTAGTAGGTTTTAATTTTTGAAGCAAGGAAGAGATATAGAAAGTGGGTATAGGTTCGAGGTGGAAGGGGGGAGGAATGGAGCTTGGAGTAGGTAATTTGGAGGTATCAGGGTTTTGTTGATTTGCTAGATTTAGTATAGCAGAAGTAAAGAAAGTATTAAAGGCATTAGCTGTTTGTATTGGGCAATCAGGGTTAGAACCTAGTGGATTTGGCGTGGCTACTTTTCCAGGGGATAATAGTGTGTTAATAGCAGTCCAGAATTTTTGTGGTTGTTGAAGGGATGATTGTTGTAGTTGTGTATAAAAGTTCTTTTTATCTTGTAGAATAGCTTTTTTTTGTCATGTTTCTTTGTTGTCTAAAAGTTTGGTGATCAGTTGTATTCTTTGTGGTACGCCATTTTGCCCAAGATTTAGTTCTACTAAGGATTGTATAAGGGGACTTGTCTTCTTCCGTGTTGTCTTCACTATTCTGATGTATCACGCATACATATGGCACTTGCTCCCAAGCTTGCACAGTACATCCGTGCAGGAGAAGCGAGAAAGAAAACAGAATTCCCATTGCTGTTTCTTAGTATTTTAAACTTTTAAAAACAGACCTTTACAGAGACGGAGGAAAAATTGAGGGAAAATCTGGTACGTTTATGATGTACTTTTGCAGAACATACCAGATTTTTTTCTCATATTTTGATGTGTCCTTCAGTGTGTGTCGATAAGAAATTCTGTCTGCTCAGTGGTATGTTAGCGGCCAGAATTTGCTAATGGTGTACACTCGATTTACAAAGGGCACACTGGTTGGTCTGTCCAGTCAGCATGCTCATGTTTTGAATCATAATGAGCCATTGTTGTTTAAAGATTAATATCAAACCAAATACATTCCTTGCTGAAGGATTTCAAATACCCTTACATCGATTCGTAAGCATACTCCTGTGGAAATGGATATAATTCAATTTCTAAACTTTAATACCATTACGCTAAAGCAAATTATAAAACTACCCACAAACCGGCTCCAGCATCCTTGACTTGGTCCTTACCAGTCACTGCATGTATTCCACCCTGCAACTGCTTATCTTTAGCTAAATCTGACCTCAAATCAGTTGTGATCACTATCAGGCTTAGTTATGCAACGCCACCACCAAATGAAGGCCATCTTTAGGGACTTCTCCAGGCAAACCTACTTCAACTTTAGAAGACCTACACAAAATTCCCAGCAATCCCCCACAAGTAAACAAGCTAAGAGGATTGTCACTTTCATCTGACTGTTATCAGCACCGAAACAGCTGCAGAGAAAAGTCAGTACCCATCGACCTTAAATACAATGGTAAATTCAGGAACAATACCTTTCTGGTGGAATTCTCACATTAAAAACTGTGTAACAGAAGAAGGAAAATAGATCTAAAATCCACACAGAAAAACAATGCTGGATAGTAGCACACCAAGTAGACTAAAGACAAATGATTACTTTCAGCAGTTCAGGGCAGAATCTCCAAATGACATCAGGCTCGGAGTCTTTTTTAAAACGTTTTATTAGGTAAGCGCTTTCACAAACGATATGTTTGCTTCCTCAGACCTTAATGAAACACACATTCAACTTTTTTTTTTTTTAACTCCCAATACATTACAAATACACCAATCACAAGTCATTCCTCATTATTTTACAAGCATCAAATAATCCTTTCATTGCCAAGTTACATAAAAACAGTACGGACAATAGAAGCAACAACAAGTTTTATTATCTCAAATCGCACCTTCTTAGTTCTTAGTACCTGGTTATGCCCTTGTATCACATAACCCTACCCATACTGTTATTAACTCCCCATACTCCTCTCTGATCACATGCTGGATCTCTGATCCCCTGTAGACTTGGTCATCTGAAAGGGTACTTTTAACTGTAGAATCTTACTTGATATTTTCTTCTCTTACCAATGTATAACTGACATTGTCTTTTTACCAATGTTCTATATATTCTTTTACCTGGAGTGTTTTATTAATTTCTTGTTATATTACTATGCTCAGCATACATGATGTAACCTGTTTTGTGTATTATGCTGAATGTACTGTATTTGTATAACTTGATGCTAGAGCTTTTCTCCCCGCGCCTCCGCTGAAAATGGACCTGGTCCAGTCGGAATTTCCCAGTTAACAAATGTAAAAATAAATAAATAATCAATTTAAAGTTCTATCTCTTCAGTGATGTTAGTAATATTCCCTAACCTCATACTATCAGTTTGTGTGCTAGAAATTGTAATGAATAGTATGAGGTTAGGGAATATTACTAACATCACTGAAGAGAGAGAACTTAAATGGATAATAAAACTTAGTACACATTTAGGGAAGGGGTTAAATGACCATATAGCCATCACGTCAAAATTAAAGAACAGGAGGCTGAAGCAATAATAAGTTTATAGGAAGTTTTTACCACTTTTATTTTTCATTTGTTGTTGCTTCTGCTGTCTGTCCTGTTTTTATGTAACTTGGCAATGAAAGGGTTAGTTGATGCTTGTTGTAATATAATGAGGAATGACTTGTGATTGGTGTATTTATAAATTATTGGGAGTTAAAAGAAAGTGTTGTTTTATTAAGGTCTGAGGAAGCAAACATATCATTTGTGAAAGTGCTTACCTAATAAAATGTTTTAAAAAAGACTTTGAGCCTGATGTTATTCGGAGATTCTGCCGTGATCTCCTGGAAGTAATTGTTCGTCTTTAGAAGATGGAAAATAATGAAAACTTGTAAGAAATCCCTCTTTCCCCCCTACCTAAAGACGACATTGAAGTATACCAGCCAGAAACCTAAGCTCACTATTCGAAAATTTAACGTAGAATAAGAGCTGAAGGTCACACAGATGCCAAAGTAAACTACAGATCTTTCTTGAGATATGTCAGGAATTTTTTTAAAATAATGTCTCAACAGTTCACTGAGCTCATTCACAATAATTTCACACACACTGTTCCCAAGGATATAGCTAATGTGATAGTAGGTCAATTTAGTACTGATTGTACCTAATCTACCCTCATTATTGCTTCTGCTGTCCCTGAAATTTATTTTCTCCTGAAATCCCCTTAGGACAGGTCTTAGAATGCCTGTTAAAGGCTAAAAATATTGCAACATAGGACAAGATGGCATACTAGGCTAAATTTTTTTCAGTGCCAAGTGTTAACTCTGTGAGCCTGTACTTCAACTGTTCAACCTCTGCCTATCCACAGGGTTTGTGCCGATGCTTGGAAAACCACCACTACGAGTCTGATGCACAAGCATACAAGCATAGTGTTGCTACCCTTTTCAAGCACACAAGTAGTACTTGCTTCCCAAATTGAGCAGGGCTGTACATGAATAACTCTGGTATAAAATTGTGTCAGCATATCCAGTCAAAGATTAGCTGCAAAGGTAGTCAAAGTAGTGCTTTGTTTGACCTGTAGTGACAACTTATTCCATTGGATGAGAGTGCTGTATGGTTCCCTACAAAAAAGAAAACACCTCTGTAGTTTCCTTCATGTCTGAATGCATGGTCAGAGCTAAACCCAGATAAGGAGTGAATATTATCTTTACAACAAAGGCAAGTCTCAGTTTGTTGGTAAGATGTCTGGCATTGAGAAGAGTAACTCTGAAATATTTTGATATGGTATTAGCTGTAACTTTTTTTGTCTGCTATATTGGAATGTCTAGTAACCAAACTCGACCTCCAAAAGACACTGTGGGATGGTAAGGGCATTGTCCAGTAAGCAGAAGCCATGGAGAGAGAGATGTACAGGAGATACAGACCAGCGTTTGAGAAGCAAGTCAAACTGTGTACCAAATCATCCCATGCTGACATATACTGAAGGCCCTTAGAATGACACAAAGTACTTAGCCAGTTTTTCTTTTTTCTTTTCTTCACATTTAGGCATCATTATGGGTCAAGGTACTGTTGCACTCAGGGCCATAGACTTTCCTGCAAATACATAGTGAGATCCAGCATGTCTGTCTGCATGCTCCTCAGGATTGAGTACCTCAAGATGTTCGCACCCACATGGGCTAGCATAAGGTCATATTCATATTTGCCTGGTATAAGGAACTGAAAAGTCCTTATAGTCACAGATTATAGTATTATTACCCTGTCCTTGTCCAGCATAATAAGCATGGTGTTAGTGTGTCTGATAATGGACTTGCCAGTTGTCAGTATATTTCTGTTGATGCTTGTCGTTGTAGTAATAGTAAACAGTTTAAAGTCTGCAACCTTTTGACTCTACTGTGTGTGAGGGTGGTGGTGTTAGCCTGCAGATTTTGGCTGAGGCTTTGTCTTCTTTGTTCTTGGAGGTTTGAGAAGTGACTTTTGACAAACCTAATGTGTGTTAGTTTGGTTTACCAGTGTGAAAGTGTGGGTGGTAGTATGTGGTGCTCATACACCTCTCTTGTTTGCCAAGGTGATTCCATGTTATGTAAATACTTGCACTTTTCATCAACTGTATGATGTACCTCAAGTAGTAGTTCATTATCAGGGGCCATTTAATAGCTGCTGCATTGCTTAAAAATGCCACAGGTTATAGAGGCAACCAATAGAATGGATACCTGTGTGTTAATAATCTGTTTCTGTCAGAATGGTTGAAGTCTTATAAGGGAAATGTATCAATAAACGTGTGTGATTTTTTTTGTGTGTGTGTGTTTTTCATATATATATATATATATATATATATATATATATATATATATATATATACACACAAACATACATACATACAGCTGTATACACACACTTATTTTTATTTATTTATTTTTTTATTTTATTTTACATTTGTTGATATACATATACCTATGCATATATAAAAATGTATTTTCAAAATGATTTATTACGTAGAGGAATCTTAAATACAAAATGTCACAGGAACCAAGACTGTGGCAATGGCAGTACTTGATAGTCGTACCAGAAATAAGCAAGCAGGACAAGAACTAAGGTGGAAGAGGTTACAGTTAGTGTAGCATCAATGACGATAGTTGGTAAATTAGTCTGCAAGCAATGTAAGCAGCAAATAGGTTTAATTTATAGCAGTATGCATAAGAAAGTAATGCAGTGGTTACAGCAGCAGTAGTAGTAAGAGCGCTAGTAGTGTTGAAATAGGTGAAAATAAAGAATGCATGTATGGTATGGAGCATATATACCCATTAAGTTTGTAGACTCACCAGAAGATGAAAGACGTAACCTTTTCAGCTGCAGATTTAAGAATGTAATCACTGGTTTGGGTCTTAGATGGGGTGCCTTCTGTGTGCTGTGTTTATATCCTTCTTGGGTCCTCCTAGGCTTTCACCAGGTACTGTGGTTTCTTGCCACATCCGAAAGACGTGGCACAGCAGAAACAATAATCATCAAATTGATTTTGTGTGTGTGTGTTTGTTGCATCAGTATTGTATCACTTTGCCAATTTAGCATTGGAGCAACCATAGGTATACAAAATAGAGAATGTTTCCATTTTATTGCTTGTAAGATGTAAGTGTTCCTTTCTTTGCAGGACCAGTGCCATGCAGTATCAGAGGAAGTCCGGAGGTTACTAGATGATTATAATAAGACTGTATCCTTTCCAGTGTTGTAGAAAAATAACTCTGAAGTCGTACCATTCCGCTGTAATTCTTTTTACCTCCGAGTTTAGAGATTTTTTAGAGTTTGTAGCATTAGTAGTGTTGACTAATTTTCATATCTGAGTGAAGGTAAAACTTGTAAATAACAGGTGTTGAACTGGTTTCTGTTTTGCCTTCTGATTGAGCCATATTTTAACATGTGATCTGGTAATAAACACTGTAAGACACCGAATTCTTGCTGCTCCATTTGACTTGGCCAGTTAGAACCTTCCCATACTGCTGCTATTCTTCCCCTGAAAGATTGTATGCAAAGGTGTTTTCTTTTTGCAGTTTAGTTTTTACTTTTCACTTGAACTGTACTATTTAAGTTTAATAAAGTTGTGTTTTTATTTCCTGTTTTCTGAGCAGATGTCTGATACTTCCTCATTGTTTGTCACATGGTCCCATGTTTTGATAATGCAGTTTGACATGTAAACTGCTTGTAGTGGATAGGTATGTTTTCCGTAATCTGCAACAGACTTTTAACTGATGATGCATCACAGTCGGTCTGTAATTCACACAGTCAGACAGTAATTCAGTAAATACCTAAATGCATTTATATTTAAACAAAAAGTAAAAAAAAAAAAAAAAAGATAAATTGAATAAGATAAGATTCATACCATCGAGTGTGGTCTGTGGCATACATCACAATTAATAGAGATGTAAAATGATAATAGTTATCTGCCATGGGTTGATCTGTGTCAGGAAGAAAAAAGGGTATCTGAATCACTGTAGTGATAGACAGCAGAAAAATTATGTTCCAATGAAATCACTTTTGCAGTAGCCTAACTTTTTGGGATGCATGTTGTCAAGGATATGACCACCTGTCCAGGTTGTCAAAGCTAAAGGGCACCTTCATTGCTTTCTACCTGCCTGGACTTGCAGCAGAGCTTCATATAAAAAGCAGTTGGAGCATCAAAAGCTTCAGAGCTGTCTTCCCACGGAAGTGCAGTCATTCTGCTGGCTTTGTGAAACTGATGGTTGGCTAGTGATCCTTCAGGACTGAGCAGATAAATCTTCTGGGGAAATCCAGCCACTACTTTATTTTTCTGGAGAAAACTGATGTTATTTTTGAGAAACTAACATTTATGCTAGGAAACTCATTTGGACGGTCATCCTGCACCTGGACACCGTTACTGTGAATATTTGTGGAAGCATATTGAGTTTAAACCTGTTTTTTTAAACTTTTTTAATTTTCTTGTATAGAATTTATCTTTTAGAGGAAGCTCTGGTGTTTTTGGGGATTAGCAGGGTTCTTTTAACTTCAAAACCACTTTTTTCTTTTTATCTGCGACTGAGTTTGACTTCTGCAGACTCTCCTATTAGTCATTGAGGCTCACTTTGCAGCCTGACCTGTGGAGCAGTTGTCATTGTCCTCTCATCTTCTTCCCCCCATCCGAAATAAGGAAAATGTTGTCAAGGAGTCTTTAGGTGTCAGGCTGGCTCTGGTTTTGCCTTAGGTGACTTTGCTCTAGCCATATTTGGTTCCTCAGACTGCTCATCATTTTAAACAGCTCCTCTGGTGTATCACTACAGTCTTCTGCAGCTGTAAGGTTGCCCATCACGGGCAAGAAAGAACCACTCCTCATCCTCAGAGGAAGGGGCAGGTAAAGGTCCACTGCATAGCTTGGAAAGGGAACTTGTGCCCCAGGATTGTTTGCTGCTTTGTGTCGGTTCTCATCCAGGTAGTTTCCCAAGAAAATAAAACAAAAAGTAAAAAAAAAAAATTGGCTTCTCCCATTTCTGTTTCAGTGGTCAGGGTTGATTTACTGGATTTTGCTATTTAATTAATGTTGGCTTTTTCTTTACCTACTACTTCCTGTTAGAGAAATGAAAGAGTTTATTATTTTTCTGACTCTGGTTTTCAGTCAGAAGAGCAGGGACTGGAGGGGAGAGTGTTAATGTTTCAGGATTTTCCCAATTTTAAGATTATGATTCTGATGTTGCTTTGGATTTATGTCCACATTTTTTTCTTTTTCTAAGGCATAATCTAAAATGAAAGATGTTTTTCAGTGGGATCAGAATAAAATTCCTGTCACAGAATAAATTATTAGGATTTTGTTACAGTTGGATATTCCTCATTCTGTAGCTGTTCTTCTGTTCTCTCTGCTTTAGAGGGTACTTTCCTGACGGCTTCTAGTTTACCTGATAGCCTGCTGCCCCTTGGAAATCTGAGAGATTATACAGTACTACAGACTGTCAAAATACTTGCTTATTCACCATAACTCAGACTTTGCAGTGATGCCCCTGTCCAAAACAGCGTCTGTTAGACAAATTACTAATGCTCATCCCATTCCCCGTGACAAAGATGAGAAAGCTTTTGACAAATTTGGAAGAAAGTTTATTTTTCTGCCACTTAACAGCCAGGTTAACTTAACTGCCAGGTTCACGTTAAAAGGTTTTACTTGTGTCTTTCGAAAACATGAAAAAAAAAAAAAAAAAAAAAAAAAAACATGAAAAAAGTTAGCTGTTAAAAACTTTCCTCTTCTGAAGTGAAAAAGCCTTTGAATGCCTATTTTGCTCTATTTCTCATGTAATTAAACATGCCTTTAAGCGTTCTTCTGATGCTGCTGATACCCTCTCCAGGGCTGCTGCTTTCTGGGTTAGAAGTGTTTCTGAAGATCTGAAAAATGGCATTTTAAATTCTTCCCTGGACAAAAGTTCTGTTTGACCCCTTCGCAGATGAGTTGCTCAAGAGATTTAATGAGAGAGGAAATTTGATTCCAGATGTCACCCAAGTCGTACAGTCTTCCTTTAAGGCAAATAAAAATGTTCCTTCCAACTCTGCTCCCTTTTTCAAAAAGCAATTCAAGCAGCCAAGTAAACAGGATTTTTAGAAAGCAATGATAAGGAGGCCTCCGTAAGAAAAGAAAGCCTCTCAAGGTTAAGGACAGTCCAAAAAGTCTGATTGTTTTGCCTCTGGGAAAAGCTTTTCTTCCTCCAGATAAAGTAGATATGTTCAAACGATTTGTGAGTTTTTCCATTCAGAATGAGGTATCTGTCAGGAAATATCACAGGATTCTGGGCAACAATGGTGTCTATGATTCTTATAATTTCCTTGGCCAGACTTCACATGAAAAAAATCCAGTGGTCCCTCTGGATGGTTTGGACTTAGCATCTTTACCCTTTTCATATCTCAGTTTAGGAGTTTGTAAGGAGAGAGTTTCTATGGTGTACAGACAAATTCTCTCTGATTCCAGGTCTCCCTTTTGCTTTTTTTCAGTTGGTCACAACAGATGTTTCAGACCCGGCACAGGGAGTGAAAGTAAGTGTAAAGTCTCTAGAACAGAAAGAACAGACAAAAGTATAGAAGTGTCAGATTATGACTGTTATAAATGCTCTGAAATCCCTAAATTTGCGACCTCTGCATGTTTCACAGACAAGACCACATTGTTTAGTACATCAACAAGCAGTAGTTTACCAGATCTTACCCTCTTTGCAGACTTGTGATATTCTGGGAGGTTGGAACTCTGCTCATTTTCATTATTCAGGCTTCATACATTCCATTAGAGCAAACCATTATAGCAGACATGCTAAGCAGGACCAGAACTGACTCATGAATGGAAATTGCACCTAGGAGTCTTCTAGCAATTAATCAAATCTGTGGCAACACCTCAAGTAGATCTGTTTGCTTCCAGCAATTACTTCTAAATGGGAGCACTCTTTTTCTGTCAGTTTAAAAATTTAAAGCAACTAAAAAACATTTTTCTTTGCAGAAATTGGGTGCCTTTTATTCCATTTGTCTGCAAAAAAAAAAAAAAAAAAGAAAGTGACTTTTAAAGACTTAGCAGCCGCAGTGGTGCAGCGGTTAGCATTGTCATCTCACAGCAGGAGGTTCTTTGGTTCGATTCTCAGCTGAGGAGTCTTCTGTGCAGAGTCAGGTCTGTATTAGAACATCGAAAGTTTAATAGTTCGAAACTGCGGTGGTGGTGCTGCAGTAGCGTTGTCGCCTCACAGACGTTGCACATTCGATTCTCAGAGCGTCTTCTGTGTGTCGACATGCGTGAATGGGCGTTCCTTCGTTGTAGGTTGTGCATTAGGCCCGGCAAGCCAGCACGTAAAAATCTACTGCCAATCATTAGCAGACTTGAGTTCCGCTGTGGTGACCCCTAACCGGGAAAAGCCGAAAGACAGTTTACTAAAGGTCGACCTTTATTGATTGAACTATTAAAACATTAAATGTTCATAAAAATAAAGTAAAACAAAAAACTAAAGGGTGTAGGCAGGGGGGCAAGCCCCCATGCACCCACCCCCTGCTACTTAAATCGCACTACATTGCAGTAAACGGAAATCTCCCCTTAGAGATTTCATTTTACACATTCGATATTTTCAGCGTTCACTATTGTCATGTCGACAATATCAGATTCGATACTGTCGGCTTTCGACAATGTAATATAGACCCGCAGAGTCTGCATGTCCTCTCTGTGGTTGTGTGGGTTTCCTCCAGGTGCTGCAGTTTCCTCCCACATTCCAAAGACATGCGGTATGTAGCTTGAACTTTATGAAATTCGCCATGTGTGTGTGTGTGTGTGTGTGTGTGTGTGTGTGTGTGTGTGTGTGTGTGTGTGTGTGTGTGTGTGTGTGTGTGAGCACGCCAGGCGGACAACTTGACACAGTAAAAGCCTCTACTGCCAATTGTTTTGTGGACTGATGGTGTACTGCGGTGATCCCTAATGGGAGCAGCCAAAAGAAGCTTTTACTGACATTTGCTGCTTGTTTTCCTCTTGAAAGAGTCACAATTTTCAGCCTTTGCCATCACATCTGGCTAGCAGTTTGCCTGAGCCATAGGTGGGTGACTCTGCTGTGGCCATTAGTTGTACCTCAGGCTACTCTTCTCTTAACACAAATCAGTCTGGTGTAGCACCTGCAGCCAATATATAGTCAGAGGGTTAGCCATGTCCTCTGCCACTGTTTTTTCCCTCAGTGGGCAAGGGAGAGCCACTCTTGTCGTTCTTGGGAGAGGGAGCAGGGAAGGTTTTTCTGTTTTGTTAGAATGTTGACCCATCCCTGGAGAAGCTGCTGCTGCCATTAATAACACTGTTGGTCCAATGTTTCCTGTCAAAAAGAAAACAAAAACTAAGCATTTATCTTTACTCCTGTCTAAGGAAATTTGAGGAGTAGGTTTACTGGGTGTGGCTAAGAGGATAATTCAGGCTATTACGCCTACTGCAGTAGTTTCTGGTAAAAGAAAGAGGGATACCTCCTTTCCTGAAGAGTTTCAAGATTCTGAGTCTGGACAAGAGGATGAAGGGACATATGAAGGGTTTTTTCTCAGATTTCTGAGTCAGAATCTGTGGAGAGCTCAGTTTTGACTTTACCTGTGGAGGGGTTTCTTTGTCTGGGACTATTTCTAGAATGCGTCAGTGTTTTCATTGAGAGAATACTGAGGTTTCTCAATCCCTCCGTAAACAGTATGAGCTGTTACAGAAGGAATTTCTAGAACATGCACCCATTCCCCCAGCTTTGTCAGACTGCAATATTCCTGGCAGTCAGCCAACTCCCTTTAAAAAGGCAGATAGGGTTTTTAAAAGTCTTCAGTCTTTATATTTTTATACATTGTTCCCCAAACCCAATCCAGCAATTATATCTTTTGTTAACAAAGTGTTTAGCAGCAGAAGGATTAATTCCAGTCGTATCCTTTCTGATAAGGAAGGGAAGATGTAAGTATGAGAAAAAAAAGTGTATGCTACTGCAACTTTGATTTTTCAGAATTTTGCATTGTTAGGCTCATATGCTGAGATTTGTTCAGACTAGTAGGGAAAGTATGAAGAATGTGTTGTCTTTAACTTCTTCTTGTAAGGAAAAATCTGATTTAAATAGTGTAATTTATTCTGTTCAAGTCAACACTCATTGTTGACTGTTCTTCCAGAGACATGACCACTGGTACTGTTTTGAAGTTGTGTGCATAGCGGTGTTCCAAGAACCTCCCAGAGGATTGTAAATTGAGATTTTAAATTCTTTGGATTGAGATACAGTATTTAACCATTCTAATGCAGAGATGATCAAAAGCATCTGAGAGCTCCAAAGCAGACACCCAAAAAACCTGCACCTCCCGTCGCAAACCAGACAACACATAAAACACAAAATCAACGTGCTGCACAGTCACAGCCCTTAAGGTGAAATAACATACCTAACACACTAGTAATAGGTGACTGTACAGTCAGGCACACTGACGTCCCACTCACTAGGCTGGACAAGGAGAAGGTTACTGTTAGCCGCCTGTCGGGAGCCAGACTCCGCCACATAACACAAGCACTCAGGTCACTGCAGAAGAAGTACAAATATGACTCTGTCATTGTTCATGTTGGTGTGAATGACCCGAGATGTACCTCCCTGGACTACATGAAAGGAGACATGGAAGAGCTCTCTGATCATGTAGCACAGGTGAGTATGACCCTGACCCTGAGTAGCATCCTGCCCTCACCAAGAATTATACCTCATTATAAAGAAAAAAATTATAAATTTCAAGAATTGGCTAAGCTTCTGGTGTCATTCAAAGGGGATCCAGTGTCTGTCAGCCTGGGATGACATGCTCGACAAGCCACGTTGCTTCGCAAGAGACGGCTTGCACCTGCCACCCCTAGGCTTTCGAATACTGGCCAAGGCTCTTGCTGCGCCCATAGTGCCTTTTTGTAGGCAAGGCTCAAAAGTCAAACCCACCTCCATAAACAGCACAAATAAAAAAATGAGGGTTATGCTACTCAACGCTAGGAGTTTAAATCTCAAAATGCATGCGCTTGAAGCACTCCTCAGTATGGAGAATGTCGACATCTGTGCAGTAACTGAAACCTGGTTCAAGGCTCCAGAGAGCACTCCAGCACTACCGGGCTACAACTCATACCACACATTTTGGCCACAGAACATGGATTGAAACAGAAAAGGAGGGGGTGTATCCATATTCATCAAGGATACCTACACCTTCAGGTTAGTGGCACAGCATGATACCTCTGAGATCATCCATATGCAACTAACATCGGGCAGATCTGCAGTGCAAATTGTGGCCTCCTACAGATCATCCTCCATGACCCAGGACCACCACTCTGCCTTTCTGGAGACACTGGAAAACATGAAGGCCCTACCGACCACCCTGATATTGGGTGATTTCAATTACCCTGCCATTAACTGGAAAAACTACTTGAGTGCAAACTCCCAGGCTCAGCGCTTTCTGGAATTTATCAACTCAAACGCCCTGGATCAGCTGGTAAACTCCCCTACTAGAAGTGTAGACATATTGGACTTGGTAATCACCAACATGGGCGACAGGTGTTCCGCACTGGAGGTCAACCTGTCACTTGTTAGATCAGACCATAAACTAATCACTCTGAATGTCCACACCTCACCACCATCCCTAACCAAGGAAACCACAGTGAAAAACTTTTCTAAAGCAAACTTCACCTTGCTTAAGACAGAGGTGGTAAGTTTCAAAGCCCTCATGCTAAAGGATAATGCTTCCCAAGATGCAGAAACCTTTACAAATGAACTCTCTGAGCACCTACAAGGATGCATGGATTGTGCCATCCCTAGAGAAGGAAACCAGTCTGGTGGACCCCTGCCATAAACAGGTTATACAATAAAAGGAGGAAACTAGTTCAGAAAAAAGGCAAGTTTCAAGAAAGAAAGACATCCCTGATCAGTATCAGTAAGAAACTAAGGTCCCTCATAAAATCATCCAAGGCTAACTTCGAAAGAAAAGTAGCCAAGGATTTGAAAGATAACCACAAAGCCTTCTTTAGCTATGTCAAGAATCTAAGTGGCAACTCACAGATGTGCTCTGAGCTAGTGCAAAATAGCACAAAATATACTGAACCTACTGATATTGCCAACATCCTGGCAGATAGATTCAGGGCAAACTTCACCCCCCTCTCACCTCCAAAAGGGCCCACAACAATACCGGAAAAGTGTAGTGTCCCGGAAATCACAGACACACAGGTGAAAACAGCCCTTTCAAAAGCCAAAAACAAAGCGTCAGTGGGGCCATATGGTGTCCCAGTATGCGTCTTGCATGAACTACAGAACGAACTAACCCCCCACTTAAACGCGCTGTTCAACCTCAGCCTCTCCACAGGCTACGTGCCCATAGAATGGTGCACAGCAACGGTTATTCCGCTGCACAAAGGAGGGGCCACAACTGACCCTGTTAACTATCGCTCCATAAGCCTGATTAGCCTGGTCTGCAAGGCTATGGCACGCATCATCATGGAACTCCTTAACAAAAACATTGGGAACCTCCAAACACTTGAACCGACCCAGTTCGACTTTAAGGGCAGATCATGCCTACTAAACCTGGTTGACTTTTTTGACACGGTCACCAAGGCCATAGACGAGGGAAAGGTGATTCGCACAGCCTACCTTGACTTCGCCAAGGAGTTTGACACCATTCCTCACTCAGGTATTCTAGAAAAACTCACCAGCCTGAACATATAAACAAGATGGGTCGCCAACTGGCTTACAGACAGAACTCATGTGGTAAGGATAGCAGGCTCCAGGTCTGACTCTAAGCCAGTCACAGGTGGTGTCCCGCAAGACTCTGTCCTGGGGCCCCCACTGTTCGGCATATACTTCTCAGAAGTACAGGAAAACACAGGAGGACTGTGGCTAACCAAGTTCGCTGATGACTGCAAACTGGGAGCCATAACTGACTCTCTGGCTGACGCAGACATCCTCTAAAAAGGCCTTACTGATACGGACACCTGGTGTCAAAGTCATGACCTCAAGCTAAATGCCAAAAAATGCATAGTTATCCCATTTGGGAAAAACAAAACACCCACGAATAACCACATAGGTGGCAGCCCCCTTAATACAGAAGAGGTAATAAGAGATCTGGGGACCCAGGTAGATAGTAATCTCTCCTTTGACAATCATATTGATAAAGTAGTTAGGAAATCCTTCTATGTGGCCCATCTAATTACTGGGTTTGCATGTAGAAATGAAGAGGTTATAGTGCCCCTCTACTCACTCATCAGACCCATCATAGAGTACAATGCCACATTTGGGATGTACCTCACAAGACACTTCCAACAGCTGGAAAGACCACAAAAGTACCTCAGCAAGAGAATTACTGGCCTCAAACATATGTCCTATGCAGACCGACTGAAAAAACTCCGGTTGTACTCAGTGGCATATCACTTACTAAGAGGTGATCTCTGCCTGACTTGCAAAGCCATGTCCAACTCAGAATTGATGGACATGCTCCACCTAAAGAAAGTCACTGCGAGCCACACGCTGTAGTGAGCTAAACCTCACCACAACAATAAATAGAACATGCTGGAGGGATAGATTCCTGTCAGAGAGACTCCCCATGCTTTGGAACAAAATTTCTGTCTACATTAGGCAGAGCCCCTAACTAACACTCTTCAAGAGAAACCTTGACGAGTGGATGGTTAACAGAAAATACACCGCTGGGTTCACTTCATTGGCTCTGCTTCACAGAGGCTCAGTTAATTAATCAGTGGGGCGGCGAAAGCTGACACACTCTGGCTAGGCTTATAAATGCCCTCAGGCAGATAGCCTAGTACCTACCTATGAACCTAAAAAGTGTGATGAAAGGAGTAAGCTGATACAGGGAATATCTTAAGATTTTTCACATCTATTTCAAAGTATTGAATGGACAAATTGTTGAAACTGATATGGTCAAAACAATATGGTGAACAATTCAGTCTTAAACCATTTTGATTGTGGTACAGTGGGATAAGGGATTTTGCACTTTTCCCCACTGCAATGCGATCATTCATATATATATATGTATATATATATATATATATATATATATCTAGGTATATATAATTAACAGGGGGTATGAGGCTGCAGGGTAGCTTGCCTCTTGTAAAAGCATAGTTTGTTGTTTATGGGTGTTGTTTGTGTGTATGTTTATCAACCAACTAAATCGTCAACCATCGTCAACCATATGGTCTCAGCCATATCAGGTTCAGCAATTTGGTCATGTGGTAGTTTCAAATAGACCCAAATTTTCACCCTGCTTTTCCAAAGGATTCTCAAACTATCCAGTTTTCATAATAAATAAAATAAAAAGTCTCAACAAAATACAGTTAAACATATGTTTAACAAGAAATGGCAAGGAGGTTCAAAGAAGCATTCTGGAAGCTTCCAAAACCAGGAACAGTCCAGTAAAGTCAGGAGGACTATTTAAGAAACTTTGTTCCCTACTCTTTCCCTCCCTGGCAACTCCCTTTTTATTACAGAAAGTCTTTATCGCCACTTTTCATTTTTGGCAACAGATAGTTTCAGACAAATGAGTTCTGAAGATCGATCATCAAGGTAACAAGATGGCAGTGGGAGGAAATTTCCTACTTTACAGGGGGGGGTACATTTTCATCCTCTTGACCAGACTCTCTTGTTTCAGTAGTCCATCACATGCTGTCCCAGGGAGTGATAGAACCAGTTGTAGATGGGAAAGGTCACCCCTAAGGATGTTTGTAGTCCCAGAGAAAGAAATAGCCATGACTGGCCTTCTGCAGGAAGTCTTGCAGGGTGCCATGATGCTTAAAGATGCTAGCACCTCTAACCAGAAGCTGTTGCCGTTAATAGTATAACTGGAAGGCTCTGCACAGGAATTTGTTTGTTTGAGTTGACGAGATGTCATCCCACTGTAATTAATACCGTTTATAAAATATCTGCCCTATCAGTTTCACACCTTGCAGATGTGAAGGTAGGTTTTATAATGTTTTAATTTTACATTTAACCTCATTTACCCAAGGATGTGGCCATTTCACAGTTTGAGTCCATGTATTTTGTTAACATAGTGAACATCTGTCTTTACATGCATTTACATGCATTTTTTTTTCTACAACAGTATCCTGACAGTGCATCAAGCAAAGTCGTACAACAGACATTTCAGTATTCATTACACTTAAGAGCATTGGTATATACATTTTATAAATGTATTGCTCTTGTTTCCCTAGCCGTATAGATCTCTATTCCATATGAAGATATTTGTTTTGGTGAAACCTTTTTCCAAGATGAATTTTTATTTTTTTTCCAGGTGTGAAGTGAGGAAGATTTCTGACACCCAAAAGGGTATTTCGAGCTGCTTCACATGGATATTCTCAAAACAGTCACCATTTAACTGTTGCTTTGGGGCCTATAGGGTACCTTTGGTTCAGCTCGTCTTTTTCCTGATTCTCAACCACCTGCCCCTAAAAGGCCAGACAGGTTCTACACGATTGAGGAGTGTCACAAATTCCTGTATAAAATCCCTGTTGATGACCATGCACTTACATCTGTTGAGTTAGAGAAGGGAACTTCTTCCTTTTGATAAAGATAGCAAATCCCTAAATATATATGGAAAACATTTTAGAGGGCTGTTAATCATCAAACAGTGATGATTACATTTCTGTTAGCTATGTTAGAGAATATGGGTCAGGAAATAGAGGAGATCACTAATCAAGACGCAAGAGCTAATCTCTTAGAAATGTTTCATTCTACCTCACAAGTTGCTAACAATTCTATAAAATGCAGGTGTGATGTCATAAATGCAGCTTCTAGAGTTGCTACCACTAGCTCTGCTAAGGCACCAGACTTTATCTGAAGACATTAAGATAGATTTACTGAGTGCCCCTCTGACTCTGCTAAGGCACCAGCTGTTATATGAAGACATTAAGGCAGATTTACTGAGTGCCCCTGTGGATAGAGATTTCTTGTTTTTAGGTCCCATTGCTGAAGTCTTCAATAAGATGGAAGAGGAGATTAAAGTCACGTAAGGCACAAACAAACTCGAATATGACAGAATTCACACTTCAAAACCATCTCTTTTCTTCCAAATGCAGACTACAGCAAAACAGCAATCTGGTAAAGGTCAGTTCAAGAAGACTGCAAAAGAGACACTAAGCTTAACAGTCCGACTTCCAAGATTCCAGCAGTAATAAAGACCAGCCCTGACTATCCATGTTTTGCTTCCTTTCCTCACCCCAGCCTTCCTCCTACTCACAGAACAGCTGACAAACTTTGTTTGCCTCCCACTATGGGAAACGATCACTTTTGATATGTGGATTTTGAGCATCAACAAGAGGAAGCTCAGTAATAATAACAATAATTAATAATAGTCTTCAGTGGAACTCCATAACAACCCTTTCAAGCACTTCTCAGATTTCAAAAGACTAAGAAGTCCTTATTCTACCTAGAGTTTCAAATTTTTCTGTCAAGACTCCTAGAAGGGTTGCTTCAGTACTTGTGAGGAAAATAATTTAATTCAAGAATTTTTCTAGTCCTCTGGGAAAGAAGCAAATTAGAGGCTTATTCTAGACATCTCCACACTTTACACAAGTCGATATTTCAAAATGGTCTCCTTTCAGACTTTTTTGCCTCCACTTCTTCATTCAAATGCTCTCATGGGTACAATAGACGTAAAAAGATGCTTATCCTATATCTCACCTGTCTAGATTTTCACAGAATCTCCAAATTTTGCCTCATATTTTTGGTCTGTTCCTCAAAAAATGCATTGAGGATTGAAGTCACTAAATAATGGCATACATTTGAGTTTTAGACTTGATCCCCTTCAAAAAATGCATGCTAATGCAAAACCTGTTAATATTTAAAATTTGTCCCCATTTTTGACCCCGTTATTTTTGCATTTGTCCAGATTTCTTGCTCTAAGAAGTCGAGGGGTATGATGCTTATTCACAAATCCCTATCTAGAAAAGTCACAGAAAATGTTTTGAGAATCTCTTATCTTATATTTTCACTATCCTTGACATTTGGACTTTCTGCAGCACTAATGATAGTCCTAAAGAACTTGGCACCAGTCATAGCATTCTGCAGGCTTCAAGGAATTCAGATCTATCCTTATCTAGATGATTGTCTGATGCAAGGTACTTTCACTTCAGACCTTCTAAAGGCCTTTGATTTTTCTCTGTGCCTCCACCAGAATCTAGCGTTCACTCTCAATGTAAAGAAATCCTCCCTGATTCCTTTCTTCAGAATGTTTTTTTTTTTTTTTTTTTTTTTTTTTTTCTCAAACCTCACTGCTAGATCTAACAATTCAAGCAGCCCTTCTACCACCAGACAGAATGATAGCATATACAATCTGCATTCTGAATCTAGCAAAGCAGAAATATGACACAGCCAGAATGTTTCTAAAAGCTCTTGGATTTATTTCTTCAACCATCCTCGTGGTCCCTTATGCACGACTTCACATGAGGAGAGTTCAGTGGTATCTCAATTCACTATGAATTCAGTAACAGAGTTGTCTCAACCAAGAAGTTCTGATCATTCTTGTCTGGTTCAGGAATTGCTTTGGTGGGCCTTGCAGGTAGACTCCAGACCAGGGGGTCCCCTTTGTAAACCTCTCTACCAATTCAGAGCATTGCAGTAGATGCCTCAGACTTGGCATGGCTAGCTTGCTGTCAAAGAATCTAGGTCCACGGTGTATGTCATTCTTCTTTCAGGGAGTCACATCAGTATCCTGGTGACAGCCTAGTAAATACCTGGAACGTAACCTGACCACAAGGGCCTTTTTAAGCCTAGCCATGCATCTCAAATCTCATCAAAGGTATCAGAACTTGTCAGTGTAAGCAGGAAGTTGGGAGATGAACCATTTACAGGTTGCTTTTGTCCATTAGAGACATAGGTGCCAAACCAGGGATGAATTTCCTGTTCCCCATCCAGTTGTCCAAGTTGCACTTGATTTGGTTTAGGAAGGAACTCTGCTTCACATGGATGGGGAAGCCTGTTCCATAGACGGGATTGTCTCTCTCTGGGATACATACCTCTCTCCAACAGGTCCTGTTTGTATCACAGGCAAGGTTTAAGTCTTTATAATGGGTAATTCTGGTGCCGTTTCTTTTGTGGATATACAGGAGTTCCATCAGAGCAGCATCTGATAATGCCCTGTATGCCAGGCATAGATCTCCCCTCAAAAGCCTGTAGCAGACAATACAGGGATTGGGCCTTGAGGTGGTCTGCATAGGACATGTTACGCCCTGTATTCTTGTAGTGACGAACCTGTGCGGACATTCCAATTGTTGGATATGCCTGGTTAGGTACATAACCAAAGGGGACATTGTACTCAGTGATAGGTCTGATGAATGCCAACTAAAGTGGAACAGTGACTTCCTTGGACTTGGATACCATACCTTTGTTTATAAGTTGCGCAACATAGAATGATTTCTTCACTACTGTAGACGCTTGATGGTCAAAGCCTAGATTACGATCTGTGTGTGTCCCCAAGTCCTTGACTGCTGGGTCATCTCTAAGGGATGTGTTGTCAATGTGATAGTTACCAGGGGTAGATGACTTCCCAAAGGATACTATTATGCATTTCTTGACATTTAGTTTTAGTCCATGGCTCTGATACCAGTTGTTGGTCTGTTAGCCCCTCCTGGATGGCCTTAATCAATGGACGCAACCTTGTGCAGCAGCTGTGGACTCTGGGTACTCCTCAAGCCCTGAAATACACCACCAGAGTTATGTAGTGCATAAATAAGATTGAACAAATTGTCCCTCCTTTTTTAGACTAAGCTATACTTGCTTGGGAAGCATGCATTCAAGTCTCTAAGCTGATCCAGGACAGACCCTCATGAGTGGATGTTGAACAGAGAGTTTTCCTTTAGTTTGTACTTCAGTTTGGAGTCCCTCAAATTGACTTGTTTGGATCACTTCAAAAGAAGCAACTGAGTCTGGGCTTCTCCAGGATTCTTTACTAGATGAGATATGGCAGTAGGCACATTCTCAGTAACCTGAAAAGGGAAGTTTCTGTATGCCTTTCAATTTTTCTGGTTAAGATAATAAGAGACAGTCTGAAGATGATGTTGCTGACCTCTTTTTGGCCAAGATAGCACTGGTTCTCTCATCTGAATGAATTGTCCAAGGGTTGTTGCAAAACTCTTCATCTCTTGACTAATCATCTTACTTATGCCGGTCACTAATGCATCAATACCTTCAAACTCTAAAGAAGAAAAATGTAGCTTATATTCCTTTCAGGTGCCAGTTCTCTCAGGAAGCCTTCAGAGCTTTCTGTCCATGAAGTGTACTCCCTTGTGGGCTTAGAGTGACTGATAGTATAGTAGCGCTTCAAGGCTGGGCAAATAAGTGCCTTTCTGGAGAAGGGAAAACCTTCCATTCTTTTTTCTGAGGGATTTTTTTAAAGAAGTTTGGTGATTTTTGGTGGTTGTCGTCAACATTTTTAATTTTCCAGTGCCTGTGCCACAGGAAGGGGAATCTGATTCTCCCTTTAAGACCTACCTTGTTTGAAGCTGTATAGGGAATGAAAGAATGGTTTCAGTGGGAACGATGTGAAATTCCAGTATCCTAGAAAAATGTCATGATTTGTTACAGCTGGATTTTCCCCTTCGTGCATTTGTTCCTCTTGTGTTACCAGCTTTAGAAGATGTTTTCTTAACAGCCAGCAGCATTCCTGATGGCCCACTGACCCTAAAGTCTGATGGATTGTGTAATATCCCTCAGGCCCACATATCATATTTTGTAGTCCAAATCAGACCCCGCAGTTATTTCTTTAGCAAAACCATCTGTTGCCACTTTGCGAATTCAAATATAATCCTTCTGACAAAGACTAGAAAGATTTTATAGATTTGGGAAGGAAGTGCATTCTTCCACTTTACACTTTAGAATTCTGAATTGTGAAGCTTGTGTATTAAAATACTAACTTTTTCATATTTTCAAAAGAAGCGAACAAACTACTAACCTCATTTCTTCAGAGACGGACACATCTCTAAATTCCTTAATAGCTTCTGTTTCCCAGGTAACCAAACAGTCTTGGAGTAATTTGTGCAACTTTACTGATGCTGTATTCAGAGAAGCTGCATAATGATAAGGTTTGCAATGATAAGGTTTGCTTTGCAAAATTTTCCAGAGGATGTCAAAGCTGAGGTCTTGAATTCCCCTTAAGATAGAGATGTGTTGTTTGGTCCCTGTTATGCTGAGTTTAAGTCTGATGAAAGAGGGAAGTTAATTTAGGAAATCACACAGATTTTTCAACCCTCTTCTAAAGTTTAATGGGACCTTTTCTTCCAGTTCAGAATCCTTCTAAAAGGATCAAAACAAACAATCTTAGCAAGTTACAGGCAAACAGAATTTCTAAAAGCATTGACAAGAATGCTCAAAAATGGGAGAAGGGGCTTCCCAGATCTAAGGACAGTACATAAAGATGAAATTACAGTGTGTCCCTTAGGTGTTGCTCTTTCCCACCCTGACAGCCCATTAAATCTTTTCCAAAGTATATGTCTTCATTTTTCTCACTGGCATCAGATAACTGCAGACAGGCGGGTTCTGAGAATTATTCAGAAAGGTTACAACTGGTAATGGGAGTCCCTTCCACCTTTGAGTTGTGTGGCTTATATCCTGCAAGGATATAGCAGCCAAACAGCTTCCAAAGTTTCACAGCACCATCTTCACACCCAGCCATTAGCAACTTGAACTAAGTTGATTGAAAAAACAGGTATGGGCACCAAGCTCTTCTGAGCTTTCCTGCCCAAAGAAGAGTATACTGCTCTGAGGGTTTTGAAAATCCACTGTTGGCTTGTGGTGTTCCTTTGCTGGGGAGAAGTTCCCTTCAGGAGAAAAAACTTCATATTTAAACAAAAAAAAATGTTGATAAAACTTTCCTGTATTGGAAAGATATTTTAGAGCTAGGAGTCTGTGTTTTCATGGACTGTCATGAAACTGTATTGTACTTTTAAACGGGAGCACTCTTTTTTTTTTTTTTTTTCCCTGTCAGTTTAAAAGTTGTTTTAAAGTATTATTGTGGAAAAACTGAGTTTTTTACTTGAATGGGCTAAGTGTTTGTTTTAAAAGTGCTTTTTACTGTGTTTTTGGTGTGAAAAAGTGACTTTTAAAGACTTTAAAATTTTACTGGCTGTTGCTGCTCGTTTTCCCTAGGAAAGAGGCACAATTTTCACTGTCACCATGGAACAAACTTAGTCCTACCTTCCAGCCACAAAAAAAGTTAAGCAAATATACTTTTGCTACAACAGCATGCTAGCAGTTTTCCTTAGCTGCAGGTGAGTGACCTCAGCTGAACCTCAGACCACTCGTCTTTTCCTCTGATGTATAACCTGCAATTACTATGGATGGAGGGTTAGCCATATTCTCTGAGATGTTGGGAGTCCCATCAGTGGGTAAGGGAGAGCCACTGTTGTGGTCCTAGGAAGTGGAACAGAGAAGGTTTCACTGTTTTTTTTTTTTTTTTTCAGAATGTTGTGCTCATTCCTGGGGAAGCTGCTGCTGCCATTAATAACACTGTTGGCCCCATACAATTATAGGATCATAGGTAGTTACCAGGCTGTTGGCCCCGATGCCCTTGCAAGCCTAGCCAAGAATTTAGCCCATGTTCCAACAAGTCAGCACCCTATGCCACTGTCCAGCAGGGACATAGGTGGAATCCCAGGGGTGTGTACTTTCAAAGGGTTAATGAGGTACTCTGTTTTACGTGGAGATTTTCCTCTTAAAATAAAGCAAACTAAATATCTACTCCTCAGATTTCCTTGACAGGAGTAATTTACTGAGTCTGGCTAAGGATTTACTTCAGGCTATTGATCCTTCTTATATAATAGTAAATGGTAAAAGAAAGAGAGATATCTCTTTCCCTGAATATTCAAGATTCTGAATCTGGACAGGAAGATGAAGAGAGAGTTGATGTTCATCGTGTTTCACTGTTGCAGTCATTACACTTTGGTTATCCTGCTGGCAGGCTACCCGCAGTCGGCCTGAATTCCAAAGTCCTGGTCCAGCATCGGCCACTGTCGCCTCCTCCCTGGCGTCAGTGCGGCAGGGGTATAAAAGACGCAGCCGACGCCATTTTCTTCAGTCTTTCTTGCTGCGCGGTGCCCGAAGCAAAAGCAATTAGCAAGTGCTGGTCGACCGACTCCTGAGATTTTCGAAATTGAATTTCAGATCCGAAGTCTTCAATAAAGCTAAGTACCCTGTTGGGGAAACTTTTTCTTGCTCCAGACCAATGTCAGTAAAAGTTAATAATTGTATTTCTTGTGGGAAGCAAATACCTCATAAGGATTTTCATTCTTACTGTATTCCTTGCCTAGGCCCCGACCACGACGTTGCTAGTTGTCGGTTTTGCACTAGATTCAACCAACGCACTGTTAAGCGTTGGTTCGATTTTGCTTTACATTACTTTGGCCGGAGGTTTAACTATATAATGCCGTCGGAACAACTGCTGCCCGGAATTCATAAAAAGCGCAAGGACAAAGAAAAGGACAGGCATCCGAGGTCCAAAACAGACGACGAAGCCTCTTCTAGGCCAGTCGCCGGTTCTCAGTGAGGCGCTTTCGCAGCCCTTGACACCCGCTACCTCAGAGCCACAGGCCGCCTCTGACTCCCATATGGAGACAACTAGGCCTTTGGAAACTCAAGGTATTGGGCCTATAGAAACTATTCCCTCAGATGGGTCCGGAGCTGCTGAGCAGGCATCGGCTTCTGAGGGTGTTTTCAGACCTACACAGCTTACTATCAAGACTACTTCAGCAACCAAGGCAAAGTATAAAACTCCTATAAAGACAAAGAAACAAGTACAGCATTCACCTGGGCAGTCATCCATGCCAAAGAAACAGATGCTTAAAATGGCTGAAGACCTAATTATTCTGATCAGGGGGTTCCCATCCCCCTCCTGATAAAAGGCCTAGGCAAGATACTGACTACGATTCCTCTGACCAGGTTTCTATTTCCTCTGATTCCCCTTCAGAACAGGGATATTCTCTTCCTCCCTATGAGGATTCTGACGCTGAAGAATCTATCACTTCAGCCTCTCCTCCTGCGAATTACTCTTTTGGGGAAACCTTGCACACCATGAGGGAGCATTTCCATTGGGAGAGCCAGGATTATTCAGAATCCAAGAAAAGGCTCAGAGATTTTCTTTTACTGCCTCAGCACAGGCCCCTTGCTATTCCCCCTGTACTAGATATTGTTGATGATGTTTTTTCTGAATCCATTTTGTCTCCTGATTCTTTACCCCCTGCACCAGTTAAGCCAGGTAGGTACTACAGGGTCCCAGATTCACATAAATTTCTTTATAAAAACCCTGCTGCTGACCCAGAAACAATTTCTCAGGGTCCCAAAGGGGTCAAGGCTTCCACTGCACAAAATCCAGTTCCCTCTGATAGGGACTCTAGAGCACTGGACAGATGGGGAAAAATGTTTACACCTCTGCTATTTTAGCTATAAGGGCTTTAAACTGTCAGTTTCACATGCTTAAATATCAACAATACCTAATGTCTTTGCTCAAACAGAAAATGCTTACAAGCTCAGAATGTCCTGAAAATAAGGAAATGCAGGATTTATTGCATGCAGCTGAACAGGTGGGAAAGCATACTTTGCAATGTGGTTTTGATTCATTAGAGGCTTCTTGCAGAGCCGCAGTTACAGGATGTCCTTCAAGGATGCATCTGCAGTCCTTACAAATGGGTTGTCCTGTCGTCAGGCAGCCCTTCGGTCGGCCGGATTCCAAAGTCTGGGTCTGGCCTCGGCTGATGTCACACTTCACCCGACGTCATAGCTGCAGTTCTTCGGGTATAAAGGTATCAGCCGACGCCATTTTCCCCAGTCTTTCTTGCCGCGTGGCACCCGAAGCAGAAGCTGTTCGCAAGTGCCGGTCGGTCAGAACCAGAGATTACTACTACCGAAGACTTCTAAAAAGCTAAGTACCCCGTTGGGGACTCTTTCTTGCCTCAGCCGATGTCAGAAAAAGTGAATAACTGTTTAACTTGTGGGAAACAAATACCTCATAAAGATTTCCACTCTTACTGCCTACCTTGTTTAGGCCCAGACCACGACGTAGCAGCTTGTCTAGCCTGTGCTTCTTTCAACCGATGGACGCTTAAACGTCGGTCGGAATTTGCTGAGGAGTTTTTCGGCTCCGCTTTTGCTTACATTATGCCGTCGGAAACTCCGACTACGCAAATAACTAAAAAGCGCAAGGATAAGGACTGACACTCGCGGTCCGCGGTTTCGGCCGAAACCGCGGTTAAGCCAACCGCGAGTGTCTCGGTTTCGGCTGAAACCGAGTCCACGGTTCTTCCTTCGTCCGAAAGCTTGCCTCCTACCGAGGCCTCATCCAGCATGGCTGAATCTGCTACTGAACTCCCACCTGCTCTTGCAGGTTCACAGGATTTATCTGATACTATTCCTTTAGATATTCTACTCCTGCACGTGGAGCTGCTAGGCCCCCTGCATCCATGTCGATTAAGGCTTTTGCCAGGGCTAAAGCAGCAAAATCTACCAAAACTGTGCCTGCTAAGACCCCCTCTCACAGGCCTAGCTCTAGTTCTCAAATGCTTAGTTTAGCAGAGGATCTCATTTCTTTGATCAGGGGATCCCAACCCCACCCAGACAGGGCCTCTCACCCACCTCCAGAGAAGAGGCCTAGAGCAGAACCCCCTCAGCCAGTCTCTTCAGATGACTCCTCTGATGATTCAGATAATTCAAATCCTCCAGAGGGCCCTTATTCTCCTTATGAGGACTCTGATGCAGAAGAGTCCATTCCTTCTGCCTCTCCGCCTGAGTAATTTTCTTTTGGGGAAACCTTGCATGCTATGAGGGAACAATTTCAATGGCAGGGCCAGGATTTTTCAGACTCTAGGAAAAGGCTTAGAACCTTTTTGCATTTGCCACAGCATAGGCCTTTAGCCATTCCTCCAGTACTTACTGTTGTGGATGATGCATTTAATGATGCTTGTACTGCTCCTGATTCTCTTCCCCCGGCCCCTGCTAAGCCCGATAGGTACTACAGGGTTCCGGACACACATTATCATTTGTATAAGGCTCCTTTTGCAGATCCTGAAACTATCTCCCAGGGACCCAAGGCTGTAGCAGCTACCTCTGCCAAAAACCCCCTCCCCTCTGAAAGGGAATCTAGGGCCTTAGAGAGATGGGGTAAAAAAGTTTATACTTCTGCTACTCTTTCAGCTAGGGCTTTAAACTGTCAATTCCACATGAGTCAGTATCAGGAATTTATGTTAGATCAGTTAACTAAAAAACTGTCCTCGGATGAACCATTAGACAAAAAATCTGTTCAGGAAATGGTACATAACATTCAGCAGGTCAGTAATCATTCCTTAAAATGCGGCTATGATGCACTGGAGGCTTCTTTTAGATCAGCTATGACTGGTACAGTGATCAGAAGGCATGCATGGTTAAAAGAGCAGTCTTTACCAGACCATGTTAAATCAAAGCTCCTAGATGCTCCTATGGATAAGCTCAATTTGTTTGGCTCCCCGGCACAGCAGGTGCTGAAGAAGGTGGAGGAGAAAGCAAAATCTGTCAAGACAGTCAAGGATTTCTTGCAGGTCCAGCCTCCAAGGTTTAGTAGGAACTGGCCTTCCAAGAATTGGTCCTTTCCAGACACCTCCAGAGCCCAGAGAGGCAGGAACAGGCGCTCAAGAGGCAGGGGTCAATCCAGAGGTGCCTACAGGGGACGTCAATGGCAGACTAACAACCAGCGAGGTACTGCCACAGATCCAGCCACCACCACTTCCACAGGACAATCACAGTGACTTGGCTCTGGCACCGCCTACCAGGGAACAACTAGAAGCACCCTTAGGCGGAACGCTAGCCTTATTTTCAGTAAACTGGCACTGCATCACAGGAGACGAATGGATTTTACAGACAATAGACCAAGGTTACAGGTTTCACTTCCATACTCTACCAAGGAAGAGAGGAATGCCAAACCTACCTCCAAATCAGAAAACAGAAGCTCTACAACAAATAAATCACTTACTAAGCATGAGAGCTATAGAAAGGGTACCGTCTATGGAACAGGGGCAAGGATTTTACTCCAGACTCTTCCTGGTACCAAGAAAAGAAAACCAATGGAGACCTATTCTAGACCTGTCCGCTCTAAACACATACCTCATTGTTCCAAAATTCAAAATGCTGACCCTACAGCAGCTTCTTCCCATGCTGGGCAAGGAGTCTTGGCTGGTAACTCTAGATCTCAAGGAGGCATACCTGCACGTCCCCATACGACCAAATTGCAGAAGATACCGCAGATTTCTTGCAGGATCAGAGCATTATCAATTCTCAGCATTGCCCTTTGGCTTATCTACTGCACCCAGAGTATTCACGAAATGCCTGGCATCAGTAATGGTTCATTGCAGACTTCAGGGAATTCAAATTTACCCTTACCTGGACGACTGCCTGTTACAAGCGGACAACAAAAACAAATTAAAAAAAGATTTGAAAAAGGTCATTTATCTACTGCAAGCCCTGGGATACACAGTCAATATAAAAAAGTCAAGGCTGGTACCATCCCAAAGGATAACCTTCTTGGGTGCAGAGCTGGACACATCAAACCAAATGGCATTCCTAACAGCAGAAAAACAGGAGCACCTCCCTCTCTACTTCATGGCATTAACAAAGCAGAACCAGCTAACAGCAAGAAAAGTCCTGCAAGCCCTGGGTTACATGGCATCCTGCATAATATTGATTCCACATGCCAGACTACATATGAGAAAGTTACAGTGGTACCTAAGGAATTTATGGTCTCAGCACAAGCACAGCCTAGAAACCCTAATTCCAATAATTCCATGCCTGAAGCAAGAATTCCAATGGTGGGCTCAGGCCTGTCAATCGAACAAAGGACTGCCCTTCCACAGACCTCAACCAAGCCAGACCATCACAACGGACGCCTCAGACCTCGGTTGGGGGGCACACATGTTGGACAACTGCATACAAGGTTTATGGACTCAAGACCAGCTGCACCTGCACATAAATCAAAAGGAGATGCTGGCAGTAAAACTGGCAATTCAGACATTCAGACCATTTCTTCGACAGGGTCAATTGCTGATAAGGACGGACAACACCACAGTTATGTGGTACATCAACAAACAAGGAGGCACGCATTCATACCCTCTATGCCGGATGGCAATGGACCTCTGGAATGTGGCCCTGAGCTTCAACATTCAGTTACAAGCAATATTTGTACCAGGAAAAGAAAATATACTGGCAGACATCCTAAGCAGAACTACCACGGATGCCCACGAATGGATGCTGCATCCAGACATCTTCAAAACCATTACAGGGAAATGGGGACTACCAGAAATAGACTTATTTGCATCCCCACACAACCACCAACTGAAAAAATTCTGCACGAGGGCATACCACCCACTTGCTTGGAAGGTGGACTCCCTATCCTTCAGTTGGAAAAACCTGACAGCATATGCATTCCCACCTCTTCCTTTGATGCACAAGGTGCTATTGAAGATCAAAGAAGGCCATCCAAGGATCATCCTGATAGCTCCAGACTGGCCGAGGCAGCATTGGTACCCATTACTGAGGAGTATGTCTCGGGAACAAATATGGCCTCTGCCCCTAGTTCCCTTACTGTTAACACAGAACAACTTCAAAACCCTGCATCCAAACCTAAAAACACTGCAGCTGGCTGCCTGGAACATTGCATAAGACAAAATAACCCAGATTTATCTCAGAGGGTTAAAGACATTATCTTGGAGGCTCGCAGACCCTCAACAAGAAAAAATTATTCAGCAAAATGGAAAAGATATCTCATTTGGAGTACTGCAAAAGGAGAAAATGTGTCACTGGTAAACATAGCTAACATCCTGGAATACTTGGCAGAGCTCTTCCACAATGGCCTGTCCTATTCTTCCATTAAGATTCATGCATCAGCTATTTCAGCAGAATACAACTTGGACCCTCCAGTCTTCTCACATCCTCTGCTCAGGCAGTTTCTGAGAGGAATTAAAAATGTAAAACCACCTAGGAAGCCACCATTGCCAGCATGGGACTTGAACTTTGTGCTAGAAAAGTTGACACTCCCTCCTTTCGAGCCAGCAGCAACAGCAGAATTACAGTACTTATCATGGAAGACTGCTTTCCTGCTTGCAGTCACTTCAGCAAGAAGGGTTTCTGAACTACAGGCATTAATGGCAGTACAGCCCTTCCTTATCTTCCATCAAGATAGTGTCCATGAGAACTAATCCTACTTTTATGCCAAAGGTGGTCTCCAGGGTATCTTTAAACCAAGCTATCCACCTACCTACATTCTTTCCCAACCCACAGAACAAGGGAGAAAGACTGTTGCATACCTTGGATGTACATAGACAATTGCGTTACTACCTGGACAGGACCAAGAGCAATAGAAAACTGACCAGCTACTGGTAGCATATGCAACAGGAATGGAAGGAAAAGCAATTTCAAAACAGACAATCTCTAAGTGGATAGGAAATTGCATTAGATTTTGTTACTCTCACCATGGGAAGAAAACTCCAGAAAACATCAGACCTCACTCTACAAGAGCTACAGCCACTACCACAGCCTTTTTACGAGGAGTGGCTACCAAAGACATTTTAGAGGCTGCTACTTGGAGCTCCGTGCATACATTTGCCAAGCATTATAATCTACCCTTATACTCCAGATCCCGAGCAGGTTTTGCCACTGCTGTTTTGCAAGGGATCTTAACTACACCATAATCTTATTACTCCTCCTCCCCAGTTTGGCTATGGTATTCTACCCATTTGTAAGGACTGCAGATGCATCCTTGAAGGACATAGTACAGTTTTGTACCTACCATAAATGTAGATGTCCGAGAGGCATGCATCTGCAGTCAGGATTACCCACCCTCCTTCCCCTCTGTGGTACTCCTAGGGTATTTGCCCATCTTGTAGCTAGCTGGGGGAATCTATTATGGTGTATTTGTTTGTATATATGTACATACATGCTTATTTTTTGTTTGCTCTCTACTATTTGGAACCATTTGCATTTATCCAAATTTAGCCTTCCTAGAGGGCACCTGGCATCTGGGGCAAGAAACACTGAGGAAAATGGCATCGGCTGATACCTTTATACCCGAAGAACTGCAGCTATGACGTTGGGTGAAGTGCGACATCAGCCGAGGCCAGACCCAGACTTTGGAATCTGGCCGACCGAAGGGCTGCCTGACGACAGGACAACCCATTTGTAAGGACTGCAGATGCATGCCTCTCGGACATCTACATTTATGGTAGGTACAAAACTGTACTTTCTGTCATTTGTAGGCATGCTTGGTTAAAAGAACAAAGTTTACCTGATCATGTTAAAGCAAAATTGTTGGATGCTCCATTACAGCATGATACTTTGTTTGGTGTTAAGGCAGAAGAGGTGTTAAAGAAAATGGAGGATAAAGCAAAATCAATGCAGACAGTAAAGGATTTCTTACAGGTTCAGCCACCCAGATTTAGCAGGAACTGGCCTTCAAAAAATTGGTCCTTTCCAGTGTCAGACAGGCCACAAAGAGGCAGATCTCAGCCACAAGGCACATACAGACCTAAGCAATGGGGTGCTTCAGCTCCCAAAGGCAGAGAAGACAAATCACAACCTTATAGGAAACAGTCCCAATGACTTCCCTCTACCAATGCCAAGCACTTACCTTTTGGTGGCACCCTTAGGAGGAAAACTAGCACTTTTCTCGCAAAATTGGCACATAATTACCCAAGACAAATGGGTACTGAATATTGTTTCCCAGGGTTACAGGTTCCACTTTCACACCCTACCAAGACCAAAAGGTATGCAAGACCTGCCACACAATCAATGGGCAGAGGTGCAAAAACAAATTTATGCTCTCATAGACATGAGGGCTATTCAGAGAGTACCACAGCAAGAACAGGGACAAGGATTTTACTCAAGACTTTTCTTGGTACCCAGAAAGGACAAAGCTTGGAGACCAGTACTGGACCTGTCTACTCTAAATACTTTCCTGGGCGTTCCAAAATTCAAAATGTTGACACTGCAGCAACTTCTACCCATGCTGGGCAAAAAGGCTTGGCTAGTTACTTTGGACCTCAAAGAGGCATACCTGCATGTCCCAATCAGACAGTCTTGCAGATGATACCTCAGTTTCATAGCTGGCTCAATGCATTACCAATTCTCTGCACTGCCCTTTGGCTTATCTACTGCGCCCAGGGTCTTCACAAAATGCCTGGCACCAGTAATTGCATTTTGCAGACAAAAAGTAATTCAAATATATCCCTACTTGGATGACTGCCTTATTCAAGCAGACAGCAAGGACATTTTACTATTGCATCTGGCGTTTGTAACTTGCCTAGGGTACACAGTAAACGAAAAGAAATCAAAACTAGTGCCCTCTCAAGAGATAATATTCCTGGGTGCAAGCTTAAATACAACTGCCCAGATGGCTTATTTCACGCCAGACAAACAAAGGCAACTGACTCATTACTTCCAAATGATGGCAACATACCCAGTTACCTGCAAGAAAATTTCTGCAGGCTTTGGGCTTCATGGCATCCTGCATCCTGCTAATTCCATATGCAAGACTGCATATGAGGAAGCTACAATGGTATCTAAAAAGTGTTTGGACTCAACATTGCCACAGCTTGGAAATGATAATTACTCTCATTCCCTGTCTGCAACATGAGTTTCGATGGTGGGCACTGGCCTGTCACCACAACAAGGGACGGCCATTCACTTTACCCACAGCCAGGCAGACACTAACAACAGATGCATCGGATTATGCCTGGGGAGCACACATGGTGGGAAAATGTATACAGGGCACGTGGCCCACAGACCAAATGCATCTTCATATCAATCAAAAACAGATGCTAGCTGTACAGAATGCCCTGACTGCCTTCAAGGATCTACTGCATCCAGGACAACTATTACTAAAGATGGACAGTACTACAGTCATGTGGTACATAAGCAAGGGGGCACACATTCCTACCCCCTCTGCAGGCAAGCCATGACTTTGTGGAACACAGCACTGATCTATCAATTACATCTGCAGGCACAATTCCTGCCAGGAAAGAAAAATACTCTGGCAGACTAACTAAGCAGAAACCTCATGAACCCTCACGAGTGGAAACTAGATCCCTAAGTATTAGGTTCATAGGTTGGCACTGAGCTGTTTGCCTGAAGGCATATATTAGCCCAGCCACGTTGTGAGGTATTCATCGCCCCTTTAGTAGTTCCCTAGACCCTTGTACTAGCAGCTAGTACCCTTGGCCCCTATCTAGTAGTGTTGTTGGTGTGATCCCCGGTGTGAACTTTCTGTTACCCATCCACTCATCAAGGTTCCTCTTAAAGAGTGATAGTGAGGGGCTCTGTCTTATGTAGATCGGGACCCTGTTCCATAGTAAGGGAAGTCTCTGCAAAGGGAATCTATTGTGTTGAGGTTTATATCCCTAGAGCTTGTAGCTCGAGTAGATTTGGTTTTGCTAAGATGGAGCTTGTTCAACAATTCTGGGTTGGACATGGCTCTGTACGTTAGAGATCGCCTCTGAGAAAGCGGTATGCAACAGAGAACAGTCTTAGCTTTTTCAATCATGCTGCATAGGGCAACTGTTTGAGGCCAGTAATTCTCTTGGTTAGGTACCTCTGTGGTCTCTCCAGCTGCTGGAGATGTCTAGCTAGGTACATTCCAATTGGTGCATTGTACTCAATAATGGGTTAGCATGATAACAAAAGAATGGGGATGCCCAGACATAGATCTATTTGCCTCCCCTCACAACTGCCAACTACAGAGATTCTGCACAAGGATTTATCACTCACAAGCATGGAAGGTGGATGCTCTATCATTCAACTGGAAAAGCCTAACAGTTTATGCCTATCCCCCACTGCCACTACTCCCCAAGGTACTCCTAAAAGTCAGACAAGAGAAGCCAAAAATGATTCTGATTGCCCCAGACTGGCCACGCCAGCGCTGGTACCCAATCTTAAAGACCTTGTCTCAAGGGCCAGCCTGGACTTTACCTCAAATTCCTCATCTGCTGACCCAACAAAACAATCAGATCCTGCACAGCCAACTCAAAACCTTAAATCTGGCTGCATGGCAAATAATATAGCCACTCAGAACACATCTCTCTCTAAAGCAGTTATGGATGTCATTTTGGAAGCCAGGAGGACCAGCACCAGGAAATCTTATGCAGAAAAATGGAAGAGATTCTGTGCTTGGAACCAAAAAATGGAAGAGATTCTGTGCTTGGAACCAGGCACAAGGACTTGAACCGCTTGTTCCTAATATTCCTCAGATTTTGCAATACCTAACTCAGATGCTGGACAAAGGCCTATCCTTCTCATCAATAAAGATCCATGCCTCTGCCATTTCAGCTCATTACAATACAGAGCCTCCTATTTTCTCTCATCCACTACTAAGACAGTACCTCAGAGGGGCAAAAACATAAGACCACAAGGAGAGCACCTATACCTACATGGGACCTTAATTTTGTCTTGGAGAAGCTCACACTGCCTCCTTTTGAGCCAGCCAATACAGCTGAGATAAAATTCTTATCATGGAAAACTGCACTGCTCCTAGCAATAACTTCAGCAAGAAGAGTCTCAGAGCTACAGGCATTAATGGAAGTGGAACCTTTCATCATTTTTCATACGGACAGGGTTTCTCTCAGGACAAACCCAATATTTATGCCAAAGGTAGTATCCAGCGTGGTTCTTAACCAAACCATTCATTTGCCAACCTTTTACCCAAATCCCCAGAATAAGGGGGAGAGACTTCTGCACTCTTTGGACATACACAGACAGCTACGCTTCTACTTGGACAAAACAAAAGCTTTCAGAAAAACTGAGCAGCTTTTTGTGGCATACGCTGCAGGATCACAAGGAAAGGCTAATTCAAAGCAGACCATTTCAAAATGGATAGGACACTGCATTCATTTCTGCTATGCACAGCATGGCAAATTAGTGCCTAAGAATATTAGGCCACATTCTACCAGGGCAGCAGCCACATCAGCAGCCTTTCTCAGAGGAGTACCAACCAAGGAAATTTTGGAGGCTGCAACTTGGGAGTTCAGTGCACACTTTTACCAAGCACCATCACTTACCTCTTTACTCTAAATCCAGAGCAGGCTTTGCCACTGCAGTTTGCAGGGCCTCATAGCCACTCCTAATCCTGTTTAGACCCAGCCACCCAATCTCATCTTTGGGATTCAACCCAAGTGTAATGACTGCAACAGTGAAACACGATGAACATAGTACAGTTGTGTACCTACCATAAATGTAGATGTTCGAGTGCATTCACTGTTGCAGTCCAGGTTACCCTCCCACTATCCCCCTATCATTGCTGGGACTTGTCTACACTTCTCTATTCTATACAACCTATGTGGTGTATTTGCTTGTAGAAGAAGGTAAGGCTTATGTTAGTGCATGATTTTTTATTTGCAAATTTATTTAGCCTACCCTTTTGGGGGCACCTGACATCTGGGGCAAGAAAAACTGAAGAAAATGGCGTTGGCTGCGTCTTTTATACCCCTGGCGCACTGACGGGGAGGAGGCGACAGCGGCCGACGCTGGACCAGGACTTTGGAATTCGGGCCGACTGCGGCTAGCCTGCCATCAGGATAACCCAAGTGTAATTACTGCAACAGTGAATACACTCGAACATCTACATTTATGGTAGGTACACAACTGTTCTTTTCTCCTCAGGTTTCTGATTCAGACTCGTCAAAGAGGGTTTATCTTCGAGAATATTTCCAGAATGTCCTAGAGTTTTCAGTGGGAAAACATTGAGGTAGCTCGGTCCCTCAAAAATGCTATGAGCTGTTACAGAAGGAATTTTCAGAACCTTCATCTTTTTGTTGGTTTTGGAGGATGTGTGTTACTGCCTGCATTTTTCCTGATACTCAGCCAGCTGCTCCTAAAAATGCAGGTAGGATGTGTGTATAGTTCCTCAGTCCTTTGAGTTTTTATAGACACTTCCCAACCCTGGCCTAGCAGCTATAGCTTTAGTTAATTATACTGCTGCTAAATATTTATTTCATTCCAATCCTACAATTTCTAATGAAGATGGGAAATGTATTGAGAAGTATGAGAATAATGTGTGTGCTTCTGCAGCTTTGATTAGAGTTTTGAATTTTCAGACTTGTCTGGTAAGGTTTGTTCTGATGAATTGTGACAGTATGAGGAATATTTAATTTGCAGTTTCTTCTTGGTGAGGAAAACTCTGCTTTAAACAATTTATTTTTTTTTTATGTTGAAGTCATTACTTATTGTTTACAGTGTGTGCATGATTTAGAAGATATTTCTTCAAGAACTTTGGCCACTCGTATTCTGTTGAGGAGGTTTGCCTGGTTGCAGTCGCAGAATCCTCCAGGTGATTGTTAGTTCTGAAGATCTTTCATCCAGTGTTACTGTTTGCAGTGGGAGGAAGTTCCTTATTTCCAGGGGGGTAATCCCCAATCCACTGTACCAGACTTTCCACCTGTCCTTGAGCATAAGCTATATCCCAGGGAGTGATGGAACCAGTTCTTCCTTCGCAGGTGAGAAAAGGTTTTTATTCAAGGATGTTTTTAGTGCCAAACAATGAAAATGCTTGGAGACGGGTTCTGGATCTTTCTTTCCTAAACCTGTTGGTGATGGTGCCCAAGTTCAAACTGCTGTCACTTCACAGCCTGTTACCTCCTCATTCAAGTTTTCTAGTAAGTCTAGATTTAAAAGATGCATATTGCATCCCTTTTTATCCAAACATCAGGTGTTTCATAAGGTCCTGTGTGTCTGGATCGCATTCTCTACTTTACTCTTTGGACTACCACTGCACCACACTGTTCACAAAGTGTCTAGCTCCAGTTATAGCTCATTGCAGGCTACAGGGGAGCCACATTTTTCCATATTTACTCTAAAGAAACGCAAACCAACAAACTGAGGAAAAACAAAATACAGCACGCCCGCAGGAGATCACAGACTTAAGCTAAGCAGTAAGAGGCAGGTCATATTATTAAAACCCAAGCTTTAGTGTATTTTTTAGTTATTTTACATATTAAAGATAAGCGCTTTCTTCTTGACTAGTGAACAAGACTTTGTCAGATACCAATAAAACACGTACATAAAACCACGCCTCCTAGTAACCAATGAAACACTTCCTTATAGCAACTATCTATGTATAGCTTTGAACTTCAAAAGGCTCGAAATGGAAGTGTTATCATTTAACCCTGGGCAGCATTCAGCTTTTACAGTTATTTGCCAATATAACTCTTAACTCGAGAAACAGGTGCCATGGTCCACCTCTCTGATTTGGAATTACTTGTTCGACAGCAATGAATCTGACAAAATGTTCAGGGAACACTATCTTGCCAAAGCATTAGTGAGTTTTTTATATGAATATCATAAAGATGCTCATACATTCTGTCCCTTAACAGACTATGTAAAAACAAGGGACAGTATTGACACAGGGCTGCGTATGTAACGCCCTTGCTCTGGTAATTTAAATTGCCCTTTGACAAAATAAATTTTGTCCGTGATATTAAAATGGTTCCCAGTATAAATCCATTTACAGAACTGACAGGTACCACATTGTTCATCTGATGGTAAACATTACTCTCCTGCTTATTTTTGAGATTTCTCTCCTTCCAAAAAACAATGCCTTATCTTTGCAGGAAAATGTTATGGGTCTCAGCCCCCTCTGTAAACATTAACCAGGTTTTATGTAAAACCCATCTTACGGTGTTACTGTCTAAATTGTAGTTGGTAATGAAGGAAGAAGAACAAACACTTAACTCATCACCGCAAGGATTCGTGTGCCCTGAGTGGCTATCCACCAAATCCTGTTTTAATAAAGGGACATAAACTTTTCTTTCTCTTTCCAATAACTTCATTTTTAGTTAGCCCACCAGGTTAGCTGGATATCCCCTCCTTAAAAACATAGCCTGCAACTTAGCACATTCTTACAGAAAATTGTGGTCATAGGTAACCATCTGTGCTGCTCTAACAAACTGTTCCTTGACCGCTGATAATTTTTGTTTCAAGGGATGAGCACTGGAAAAGTGTAAAAAAAAAAAAAAAAAAAAAAAAAAAAAGAGTTGGGAGTACATGTATTTTTGATATTTTTTTTAAAAATAACTATCAGTAATCAAGTCCTTCTCGAGCAAGATGTCCAAATAAGAGATTTTTGTGTCATTCATCTGATAGGTACATTTGAAAAAGTCAGTGCTGTTATTAATGAAGTTCAAAAATTCATGAAACTAGTCAGCAGAAGAAGTCCATACCAAGAATAAGTCATCAATTTACCTTGTGTAGTACAGTATAAATGATGTAAAAGGGCCCCCTCAGGATACAAGATTTTCCCACCATGCCATAATAATATTTACATTGATACTGATAGTCCGTAAGAGTGAGTCAAAGCAAAAGGTGGTTAATGTCTCAAAGCAAACACCATAGACTTTAAAAATAATAAAAGCGACAATCCAGCATTTATTAAACGTTAGCGCTTTCGCAGTAAGAAATACTGCTTTTTCAGACGTTGCATCTTAACCAAATCAAGGCATTTATATACAGCACTCCGGTAACCAGTAATGAATCACATTCATTTAGACAATTTAAGACTTAAAATACATCTATACAAAAAGTAACAATGATAAAAATAAGCAAAAGGAAAAATAAAATGTCTGAAGAAGCAGTATTTCTTACTGTGAAAGTGCTAACATTTAATAACTGCTGGATTGTCACTTTTATTATTTTTAAGGTCTATGGTGTTTGCTTTGAGATAGTAACCGCCTCTTTTCTTTGACTCATTCTTATGGACTATTCAGTATTTTTGCTTTGAAGAGTGAGGCATTTACTTACCCATAGCTACATTTGTTGTGTTTTGCAATGATGGAATCACAATTGGCCCCCATAGCAACCCCTTTTGTCTGGTGAAAATACTTTCCATTGAACGGGATAAAGTTATTAAAAAGGACCATTTCCAATAGCGCTTCCAGAATTCCAGGTTGTATCTGTCCTTTTATGTTCCAAACATCCCATAAACCATGCTAAACCAACATTGTGGGGGATCACAGTGTATAGGTCTCTGATGTCCATGGTAATTATTGGCCCATTGCTGTATCAGTAGCATTGTCGCCTCACAGTAAGATGGTCTTCTGTTTGATTCTTGGCTGGAGTGCCTTCTGTGCGGAGTCTGCTTGTCCTCCCTGCGTTTGTGTGGATTTCCTCCTGGTGCTCCAGTTTCCTCCCACATTACAAAAACATGTGTCTTTAAGTTTTCTCCCCAGGCCTACACTGAAAATTGGCTTTATTCCAAGACGGACTTTCCCGGTAAACAAATGATAGATAAATAAATAAAAAGAAGATCATTCCTATTAAACTCAATGCCATTAACTTTTTTTTAAAAACTCCAAAGAATCATTACAAACTTAGGGTTCATGTTTTAGGATGTCTTTCAATTTATAGTCCAGAAATTTCACACATGCCTGGGTGAAAGATCCCCTGCTGTCCACTAATGGTTGCATGGGTGGGTTTTTGCAGACTTTGTGTATTTTTTTTCATATTCATTGTTGTGGAACAAGTAATTGCAAATCCAAGAGGTGGACCATGGCACCTGTTTCTCGAGGTTACGAGAGTTATATTGGCAAATGACTGTAAAAGCAGCTTGTTGCTCAGGGTTAAATGATAGCACTTCGATTTTGTGCCTTTTGAAGTTAAAATATGTGTAAGTACATAGCTGCTATAAGGAAGTGTTTCACTGGTTGTTGGGGGGTGTAGTTTTGTGTACATGCTTTAATGGAGCGGGTTATTTAAACCATGATATCTGATGATGTTAATCTTAATTCATTCCTTACTGATGAGTGTCTGTTCTGTCCTCGGAACCAACTTGGCCATTATAACAGGCTTGCGCCAGCCAAAAAACTCTTGAGCTAAGTTTTACCCATAGTGTCCCCACTCCATATTATCTCAGATCTCATTTGCTGCGTACTGAATAAAGACATGTCAGGCCAGCTGTCAGCTAAGTCATTTATAAATTTTCGTATTTCGTATATTGCTAAACTTTCTTCTCTCTCTTTTGCATATACCTAGTTAGCCTATTGTTAGTCGCATGCTTTTTCGTTACTTTTATGAGTATTCCTCTCTCTCCTCCCTTTTTACCAAGTTTGGTACTCTTTGTACCATTTCTGGTACATGCCTTCCTTTACCTCTGAGGTAATTCCCAATACCATTGCTGGTATTCCTTTTTTCTTTCTTTCCCCTTTTTACTGTACCTAAAAAAAAAAAAAAAAAAAATACCTTTCTTCTTTGTGATTGTGTGTGTTTCTGCATTTGATTTTTTTTTTTGCGGCTAAATTGTATATATTTTTTTTTGTGTGCTGTGATGTCTGAGAAAAAGAGTACTACTGGGTTTAAGTGCTTTGTTGAATGTGACAGGAAAATGCCTAATGTTAATAGCCATACATCCTGTGTTTTACTGCCTTGGGGTACCACATCTATCTGAAAAACCCTGTGTGACATTTGTAAAGCCTCTGGCTCCCATACGTTGGTGGAACACAAAAATAAACTCATGCTCAAAGGTTTCCTTAAATCTCTGTTTGCGGAGGCTATTTCTGAGGTGGAGGGCTCATCCCCTCCAAACAAAGAGCAAAAAAGACAAGCAAATCTTTACCCTCTTCTCCTCACACTAGTGAGTCCAAATCTTCGGAGCCAAAGGTAAAATTTCAAAACTGGCACCAACATCCTCTGCACCGGGGCCTCAAACCCCCTCCATGGTATGGTCTTCAGTTCCAACACCTTAGCAGCCAACTATGGTGCCGCCCTCAGCACCTATTCCTCAAACTATGACTTTGACACTAATTGTGACGACATTACAAACTTCCCTTTCATTGCCAAAAATTGTCATCCCAACACCAGTCACTTCCCTGCTACCTGTACATCATGCTGGTCCTTCGACTTCTGTGCCAAAAGGTGAAGTAACTCCTCGGACCAGATATTCCCCTTCGGTGGATCCATTTCTTGGTCAGCAATGTAACCCCTTCCTAGAATGTCCTGACTCCCCATTGGGGATATCCACCCGCTCCTCCAGGAACCTTTCGGAACTGGATGTAGTGAGGCTTGTGGATCAGCTCCTGGTGGCCAGAGGTTTTCCAACACCCTCCAAATCCTCCTTTTCCACCTGGTGCTGAGGATTTGTCTCCACTGACTCCTACTTACTTTCGTACTTCAACCTCCATTGAGGTATCGGAGCCTTTGACATTGACACCAACCCCAGTTCCAGCTTCTTCGGCTCCATTGGTAGACATTACCATGGCTCCGGAGTGTACCCTTTCGGCCTTCGACTCATCCAGAGTTGGGCCATCCTCTGGATCGACACAGGTCCATCGCCACCATGATCCCTAGTGCAGTGCCTGTTTATTCCTTGGCGCCGTCTACTACAATTCTGGTTGCTTTGGCAGAACTGGTTCCTCTCGTGGCTCCTTTCCTGGAGTGGGTTCATCAGAGCAGGGTGCAATCCCAGTCCCAAGGTTGTCTTTCTTGGTTCTGGACTGCCATCCCTATTCAGGCGGTTGCCTTGGCAGGCTCCCAGCTGGTACCTTCGGTGCCAGCAACCCATATATACCTTCCTCTGAGCTGCAGTTGGCACATCCCACTACTCTAGGACACCGGGCACGGGAACCTCAAGACATCCTTCCACAAGGTACTCACTCTGCAGAGTCCTCCTTAATGTCCCTGCTGAGTAGATACCTCAAAGGAGATCGTGCAAGAGGAAGTACATGGATTCCCTTGAAGAATCCCTCACCAAAGATACAGACTATGATGAAGGGGAAGGGTCCCCACAGTTGCCCCCAAAGATGTCTCCTTTGGAGACGTACTGGAGATCCAAATGTAGCAGGGGGGACTGGAAGTCCATGATACTTTCCTCTGAGGAGTCTGTATTCTTGCAGGCCTTCTGTGCTTCCTGGGTGACCCCGCTTGCAGATGACCTCATATTGCAGTGCGCCTGGAAGAATCCTGATGCCATTGAATCTATCCCCCGGAGAGCAGACTAAATTCTTTCTCCTCCAGAGGACAGTCCACACTGGTCCAAGGGCCTGCCAGCAGTTGCTATCATTGTGGCGGCAGCCACTAATAAAGAGCTAGCCGAGGAGAGCTCTACTGTCCATCCCCCTAACAGGGAGTCTCAAGCAATAAACTTTGAAAGTGGGTGTACTCTTCAGTGACCTTCATCATTCAGTCCCTGAACTATGTGGCACACTTTACCCGGCTTCAGAACAATCTAATCTCAGAACTCTCAGAAACCTTTGCAGGAGCAGTTTCTGAAGAGGTACGTGACAAAGTTGCCTCACAGCTTTCCACCCTGGAATCTGTTTCTAACTCCTCAATGCAGTTGATTTCTCATTCTACCGAAGGGGCTGCTAGAGCAGTGGGTGCAGACATTGTCACAAGATGTGCCTGGATGCGCTTATGTGATTTTGCGGATCCCGTTAAGTCTTCCTTCCTGAATGCCGTCATAGAGGCCTCTTCTCATTTTGGCCCTAAGGTAAAAGATACTTTAGCCAGGTGAGAAAAGAATGGTAAGACCTTGTCTGCGGTAAGCGTACGTTTTTCCACCCCCCAGTGATCCTATTCTAGGAACCAGAGGAGTGGAAAATGTACAAGAAATCCCAAGGGTCCATTCTGCAGCCCACGTGGTGAGCTCTCCCCCTGGGCCAGAGGGGAGAACTCAACCGGAAGACACCACTTCAGAGGCAGGAGGGGATCCAGAGATTCCTTCTCTGGACATCCCTATCAGTGCTCCTGAAGAGCGGCCCGATTGCTTTCCTCCGGAAGCAGTTCGGGGGCTATTTTCTCTGCACCACCTTGCCTGGCAAACAGTAACCACAGATCTTTGGGTGCAGACAATAATTACCAGAGGTTACCACAATCCTTTCGACCTTTACCCAAGACCGCTAACGCATATTCCGACATTCCACCAAGTCAAAAGGAAGTAACAGCTCAAGAAATCTGAAAGCTGCTTCAAAAAAGAGCCATCCAAACGGTCCCACCAGACCAGATAGGATCCAGATTCTACTTAAGGTTCTTTTTAGTGCCAAAAAAGACAGGGGACTGGAAGTCAATTCTGGACCTCAGCATCCTGAACAAATTTGTCAAACGAATGAAATTCCGGATGGTCATGGTTCAGTCTGTACTTCCTTTTCTGGAGAAAGACTATTGGATGTGCTCGATAGATTCTTCAGGACACACAGAGGATTCCACCACTTGAGCCAATCACTACCATTTCCGAGCGCTCCCCTTTGGTCTCTCTACCGCCCCCAGAGTGTTCACCAAATGTATGGCAGTGGTAACAGCTCACTTGAGACTGCAAGGATTCCCGGTGTTTCCATATTTAGATGATTGGCTCCTCACCACCCCATCCAAACATCTACTGGTTTCAGGCACTCATTACACTCTACAGCTACTGGAACACTTGGGAATAACAGTAAACAAGGACAAATGCAACTTGACTCCTTCTCAAAGACTGGAGTTCATAGGAGCAAATTTCGACACTCAATCTTGATTAGTCTCCCTCCCACTCCACAGGCTGGAAAGACTCCGATTTCAACTCTGGGTGATACTCTGTCAGGACAAAGCTCCAGCATAGCCAGTTCTCCAACTGTTGAGGTGAATGGCAGCATCGATAACAATAGTTCCGCTAGCAAGACTACACATGAGACTACAAGAGTGGCTTTTACTAACGCAATGGTCTCTTGTCATTTTTAATTTCTCCAAGTCTTTTGGGTTTCTAATACCATGATGGGAATGGACCCCATTCCTAAGTCAAAGTATGATTAAAGTTCATGAAATTAGTATTGTTTCACTCTGATGTCAGCCTAAAGGGCTCTTCACAGCACCCGCAGTGTGCCCAGTAATGACTCCTCCTGCAATTCGTATGGTATTACATGAATTGGTAACATATCTAAATACGATTTTATATTCTTTTTTATAAGACTCATTGCTGCTATTACTATTGGAACTCTCTGGGTATCTTTCTTACACATGGCTCTCATTTGTGCTTGCAGATTCAGGTATTTTATGACTTTGTGTCTCTCTGTACGCAAGATACTGTAGTTACTGGGTGTGGCGATTTCGATGATCAGTGCTATGATTCTTTGTGGCTCATGTTACCAGTGTTTTTCAGCCACTTTCATACCATAATGTTTGCACAATCTCCAGTGTAACAGTCTCACCACATTATTATGCCTTTCAGTATACAGTCCCTCTACCATTAGTGGTCGCAATCAGCAACAAGGCATGTGACTGTTTCTAATTTGGTTTTGCAAAACCTGCATATGTCTGTTTCTCCCACATATTCAATGGACTTTGTAAACCAGTGTGTACGTAGCCTGCTATCTTGGGCTGCCAATATTAACCTTTCATATCTTGATGTGAATTTGCCTCTCCTCAACCATTCCTGCATTCGTTCTTGATCAACATGAGACTCTTTCAGAAGTTTTTTTATACTTGTAACTATATTTGTTTTTTTTTGCATTTCTTGCCTTCTCATCTGGTCCTTCACCTTATATTCTTTCTTTTTTATTTTTTAGCACATTCAGTTGCTGCCTGGTTTTTACCTACTTCTGGTTTGATTTCCATTCTTGCTTGACGTCGATATGCTTCTGCTAAATTAAGCAAAGATGTCATCTTAGATTTATTCACCTCATGTTTCAAAACTTTCACTACAATTTGGATCATGTGAGGTCAGTAGATGTATGTGGAGTCCCACAATTGCAGATCTATACATGTAATCAATTTCAACTAGGCCGATCCCGCCTTTGGAATGGGGAATGTAAAATCTTGGTATAAACTGATTTTTATAAATCATTTGGTGAGCATGAAGCATCCTTCTTGTTTTAATATCCATCTATCCAGCACTTTTTGGGGCCAGTCAGTCACTCCAAAACTGTAAGTTAGGACAGGAAGAGCAAATTGATTTATGGCTTGGATCTTGTTCCTAGATGTCAGTGCTGTTTTCAGGATTAAGTCTTTTAAAGTACTCCTTACTGAGTTTTATTCGTATTTCTTCATGTTTTACTGTTGATCCTTCATCAATTCCCAAGTATTTATACACTCCCTCTTGGCAAAGTTCTTTTATATCACATTCTTGTCCCAAACTGTTTTCTTGGTGCTGCAGTTTTCCTTTTTTTAAAGGTTGCTTTTGCACATTTATCAAGACCAAATGACATTCCAATATCACCTGAAAAAGTTTTGACAACCTGCAGCTGTGGTTTTAGTTCCTCATCTGATGAGCTGTACAGTTTTAAATCATCGACAAAGAGAAGATGAGAAGTCATTAGACTTTGTTGTTTTCTAGGAGCCAACTTCCAGCCATGGCCTACGCTGTTAAGTAAACAGCTTAATGGATTAATGGCAAGGCAGAATATGCCCCTTTGAATTTTTATCCCTGGGTTAGTAATCTGTCCGTTATCATGGCTTAATTGCAAAGTGGTCTGCCACTGTTTCATGGTTACTGTAATGCAGTCAGTCAGTGTAGGGTGTATCTTATACATTTTTAAGCACTTTTTTATCCATGAATGTGGGATACTATCAAATGCTTTTTTGTAGTCAATCCATACCATATTAGATTCTTCCCCTTTTTACAGTTCTCCACTATAACTTTGTTTAACAACAAATGATCCTTTGTTCCATATGACTTTTTTTTATTGCCCTTTTGTTCTACTGCCATAATTGAGTTTTCTTCTAAATGACTGTAAACTGTCTGTGTCAATTCCCATGTATAGTTTATACGTCATTGGAAGACAAGTTACTGGTATATAATTTTTAGGGTAGCTTGCAGGTTCACTCTTAAGTAAGAGCATTGGTTTTCCTGTTGTTAACCAGTGCGATGAGTGTTGAGGATGCGCATATAAATATATGTTCTTTGCGCTTTACTGTTGCAGTCATCACATTTGGGTTATCCCTGCCAGGGTAGCCCTCAGCCAGCCTGAATACCAGAGGGTTAGGATTTCTGCGTCGGTTGCGGTCACTTCAAGACTGACGTCAGGTCATCAGTAGTATAAAGTAAGGCAGCCAGCACCATTACATCAGTCTTTCTTGCAGTGGAGCTCGAAGCAGGAGCAGTTTGTATAAGTGCCGGTTGGCTGCTACCTGTGTTTCATCTACCGATTTGAAGCTGAAGTCTAAGCCAAGTACCCCCATTGGGGACTGTTTTTCTTGCACTAACCGATGTCAGAAAGAGTTAACAATTGTCTCGCCTGTGGAAAACAAATGCTACACAGAGACTTTCATTCTTACTACGTCACTTGTTTAGGCTCAGACCATGACGTTCCTCCACTGTCGCTTCTGTGCTTTGTTCAACTCCAGAACTATCCATCGTCGGGCCCTTATAGTAGCTAGATATTTTTGCTTACAGTCCTCTAACTCAGATATGGTAAGCCATCCAACAGCAGATCTTTAAAAAAAAATGTAAAGATAAAATCAGAGACAGACCGCTCAGTTCCAAACCACCCGACAATGCTTCCGTTAAGCTAGTCATTAGTTCTCCGATCCTCAGTGAGGCACCTTTGCAGTCCCTGATAACCCGCTTCTGTGGATTCGCAGGCCAGTAGCAAGACTCTTTGGAAGTCCACTAAGGATCCTGCGGTTGTCTCTACCTTGGATGGGTCTGGAGCCACTGAGCAGGCACTGCTTCCGAGGACTTTCTTTGCACTAACGATTCTCTACACAAACCGACATCTTCTTTCATGACTACCGTTTTTTCGAAAACTACTGAGTTTCTTAAGCCCACGGTACGAACCGCACCCAAGAAACCAAGACTCAATCTCAGGCACCTGCTTCCTTGCCTCATTCTCAAATGCTTAAAATGGCAGAAGACCTTATGCTGATCAGGGGAAGCCAAGTTAATCCCCTCCAAAAGGAAAAGAGATCTGTCCCCTGTACTTTTGTCTGAACATGAGTCAAATGACTCTAATTCATCTGAATATGAAAACATGCAACCCCTCTCTACTTATGAGGATTCTGATGCAGAGGATTATATCCCTTCCGCTTCTCCCACAGAGGATTTTTCCTTTGGGGAAACCCTTCATACCTTAAGGGAGCATTTCCAGTGGGAGAGTCAGGACTACCCTCAGTCTAAAAAGAGACTTGGGGAATTCTTAGATCTTCCACAGCACAGACCCTTGGCCATCCCCCCAGTCCTGGATGTTGTGGAGGATGTTTTCCTGGAATCGAGCTGGACTGCTGACGCCCTTCCTCCTGCACCCAGAAAGCCAGACAGGTACTATAGAGTCCCTGACTCGCACAAATTTCTTTTTAAAAATCCTACTGCTCACCCTGAGGTAATAAGGGCCTAAAGGGATTAAAGCAACCTCTGCTACGAATCCCACCCCCTCAAATAGGGATTCTCGTGCACTAGACAGATGGGGTAAAAAAAAGTATACACCTTCGCTACTCTTGCTGTCAGGGCACTAAATTGTCAGTTCCATATGCTAAAATTTCAGCAACATACCCTGGAACTCCTCAAACAAAAAATATCTTCCTTTCCTGCTTGTGCAGAATCTAAAGAGTTACAAGAGTTAATGCATTCTGCAAGTCAAGTAACTAAACACACCTTGTACTGTGGTTTTGACATCCTAGAAGCTTCTTGCAGGGCAGCATTCACTGGATCTGTCAGAAGGCATGCATGGCTTAAGGAATAGCCCTTGCCAGACCATGTCCCATCTAAATTGTGGGTCTATATCAGAACATCGAAGTATTAAAACTTCGAATGTTCTGATATCGAACACTATTCAGCGAATGCTAAGAATAGCGAAGCTGCAGAACAGCGAATTCTTTCCTTGGGAAAGAATTCGGTTGGGCATTTCTGTGGCTTCGCTATTCTTAGTGGTGTGGTGGAAAGTTACGGGTTGGGTTCAGGTAAGTGTGCGATTGTTTGTACGTTAGGGTTAGAGGTGGGTTAAGTGAGCTAGGGTTAGGGCGCGGGTTAGGTGAGTGTGCGATAGTGATTGAACTTAGGGTTAGGGTTTGGGTTAAGGTAAGTGGGTAGATAGTAGTGTTTGTTTAGTTTAGTGTAGCGTTAGATGTAGGAATTTAAGTGCATGTGTGTGGCTGCTGTTTGTTTGATGTGCTTGTGTTGTGTGTGTGTGTGTGCGTGTGTGTGTGTGTGTGTGTGTGTGTGTGTGTGTGTGTGTGTGTGTGTGTGTGTGTGTGTGTGTTTCGGAGCAGCAAATTTTTTCCATGGGAAAAAATTTGCTGTTCTGAATGTTCGATATTTTCATGTTTAGATGTTTTGGGGCCGATGAAACAGCGTTAGCTATTTTCATCTTTCGATAATGTGATATAAACGCTAAATTGTTTGATGCCCCCCCCCTGCATAAAGACAACTTATTTGGCACTAAGGCAGAAGAGTCTTAAAAAAGATGGAAGAAAAAGCAAAATCTATGCAGACAGTTAAGGATTTCTTACAGATCCAGCCACCCAGGTTCAGCAGGCATTGCCCAACCAAGCACTGGTCCTGTCCTGCTCCCACTAAGCCAGTCCAGACCAGAACCCAGGGAATCAGACCCTCCCAGACAGTAGCCACAGGGACTGCAGAGATGTAAGTAGTGGACTTACCTCCACTTCAAAGCCAGGGAGTTCTAAGCCCACTCCTTTATGGTAAAAACTCACAATGACTCACCCCCCCCCCTCTGCCCACCTTCTCTTACCCCTAGGAGAAAAACTCTCCTTTCACGCAGGCACCTGGGCCACCATTACCAACGAACGCCGGGTTCTCGACAGTGTCCCAGGGATACGCATTTTCTTTCTACCCTTACTACCCCAAAAGGGTTCCCAGATCTACCTCCAAACCAGTGGGCAGAGGCACAAAAGCAAGTCCTTTACCTGCTCTCTGTGAGGGCAGTAGAGCACGTTCCTGCAGAACATAAAGGCCAAGGTTTCTACTCCAAACTTTTTGTGGTACCCAGAAAAGAGGGCACCTGGCACCCCATCCTCAATCTATCCATTCTAAACACCTTCCTGGTGATCCCAAAATTCAAAATGCTCACCCTCCAGCAGCTGCTACCCATGCTCTCCAAGGATGCTTGGCTAGCCACCCTAGATGTAAAAGAGGCCTACCTCCATATTCCTGTCAGGGAATCATGCAAGAAATATCTCCATTTCAGGGCAGGATCTCAGCACTTTCAGTTCTCTGCGCTTCCCTTTGGCTTATCTACTGCTTCCAGAGTTTTCACAAAATGTCTAGCTCCGGCCATTGTCTTTTGCAGACAAAGGAATGTCCAGATTTATCTGTACTTAGATGGCTGCCTAATTCAGGCAGACAGCCAGGAAAAGATGCTCAAGCACCTGGCTTATGTAAAGTTTCTACTAACCTCTCTAGGGTACACAATCAACGAAAAGAAATCCAAACAGGTGCCCACTCAAAGGATTATATTCCTGGGAGCAAGCCTGGACACAGCATCCCAGATGGCATTCTCTACACCAGAAAAGCAAAATTTCCTGACAGCCTACTTCTCTCAACTAGCCACCAGACCCCAGTTATCTGCAAGGAAGATCCTGCAAGCTCTGGGGTACTACTCATTCCATATGCCAGACTGCATATGAGGAAACTTCAGTGGTACCTAAAAAGCTTTTGGTGTCAACACTGTCAATACATGGAGACTCTTATACCTATAATTCCTTGCCTCAGAAAAGATTTTCTTTGGTGGGCAACAGCATGTTCCCACAACAAGGGACTACCTTTCTCACCACCCCCTGCCACCCACGCCCTCACCACAGACGCATCAGACTATGCCTGGGGTGCACACCTTGATGGCAGGTGCATACAGGGCCAATGGAGCCCACAGCAAATCCCTCTCAACATCAGCCAAAAAGAGATGATGGCTGTCCAGCACACCTTGATAGCTTTTAAGACCCCTTCTCTCCCCAGGATCGCTCCTGATCAAAACAGACAATACCACTGTAATGTGGTATATCAACAAGCAGGGTGGTACTCACTCCTGCCCTCTGTGCAGGCTGGTCATAACCCTTTGGCACACAGCCTGTGCCATGCAACTCCACCTGTTGGCACAATTCCTACCAGGTTCTCTCAACTCTCTGGCAGACCAATTAAGCAGAAATCTTCTGAACCCACACGAGTGGCAGCTCAACAGAAGAACCTTCACCCTAATAACTCAGAAATGGGCATCCCGAAGGTCGACCTCTTTGCCTCCTACACCAACCATCAGCTCAGCAAATTCTGCACCAGGGAGTATCACTGCATGGCTTGGAAATTGGATGCCCTGTCCTTCCCCTGGGTCAATCTATCAGTCTATGCCTTTCCGCCACTACCTCTCATCCCCAGGGTACTGCTCAAAATAAAGGCAGAAAAACCAAGGACAGTTCTTATAGCTCCAGACTGGCCTCACCAGCAGCTTCGCAGCCTGTCCCCATTGCCACCATGGCATCCTCCTCAGATTCCAAACCTCCTGACCCAGAGGGAAGGGGAATTCATGCATCCCCAATTGCAGACACTCAGTTTACCTACTTTAGAGCAACTTCTTGAACAACTCTCTAATAACCTCCCTCAAGAAACACTATTCCTTGGGGACTTTAACATTGATTGGAAATCTTGTAACAATGTTAACCCTACTTCCCATATAAACCTTTATGGTTTCAAACAACTAATTGATAGTCCCACTAGAATAAACAATAAGAGTAAAAAAGAAACCACCTTAGACTGGATTCTTACAAACTCGCCCCTACAAACCTACCAAACTGGCATTCTTCCTGATGACCTCAGCGATCACTCACTCACCTATGTCATTAGATCTAAAACTAATGTAAACTTACCCACCTCTCACAGAACACTATATTCAAAAAAACAATTCAATCCTGAACAGTTTCAAACTGAACTGTCACTATATAACTGGACCCCTCTTAAACACCTCTCACTGAACAGTGCTGTTGAACATTTCAACTCAGCATTCCTTGCAATCTTAAATCAACATGCCCCAAGTCGTACCATTAGAACAAAGACCAAAACAGCACCTTGGCTAACCTCTAATACTAAACAAAAAATTAAACTCAGAAATAAAGCTTGGAAAAGATGGCGCTCCTCTAGAAACCCAACAGATCATCAAACCTTTAGAGAGCTCAGAAACAATACCAAAAAAGCCATCCTTTCAGATAAGAAAAATTACTACTTCGAACTTCAGCAAACCACCAAAAAACAACAAAAAAAGTTCTGGTCTACCATCAATAATCTACTCACCCCAGGCAAAGTAGTTACACCACACCCACAGAATTTAGACCCTGATAATCCCTCTTTAATTGCCAATAACTTCAATACCTTCTTTACTACCTCCATACAAAGTCTAGCTAACCACTTATCTCCTGATTCATCCCAACTCCTCTTAAGTAACATCAACAACTCCCTTCTTCCCCTTCAACTTCAACCCATACCCACCTCCTACATACAATCTCTCTTACAAAAACTTAAACCAACTACCCCCTCAGCAGATAAGCTCCCTGCTGAATTCCTTCAAGTAGCAGCTAAAGCTATTGCCTACCCTGTTTCTATCCTAATAAACCGATCTATAAATGAAAGTACTTTTCCAGCAATCTGGAAGATATCACACATTATACCCTTACACAAAGGAGGTAAATCCACTGACCTCTCTAACTATCGCCCTATAGCACTATTATCTCCTCTAGCCAAAGTCATGGAAAAATGTATACACAAACAACTACTTAACCATCTCCTCCATAACAACCTACTAGCTAACACTCAGCATGGATTTAGACCTTCACATAGTACTACCACTGCACTACTTTCATTTACCAACACCAATCAACTCTAACCGCAACAACAACAAACTAACCTCTGCTCTTTTCCTAGACCTGTCAAAAGCCTTCGACATGGTCAACCACACACTTCTTCTACACATATTAAAATCCCTTGAATTGGTTTCCTCTTCCTTGTACTGGTTCTCATCCTATCTTGAAAACCGACAACAAGCAGTACTCTGGAAAAATTCTCTATCTACTCTACTGCCTATCTCTTTAGGAGTACCTCAAGGATCTATACTAGGCCCACTCCTATTCTCCATTTTTATTAATGATCTCCAATCATCTATCCAAAACACAACCTGCATACAATATGCAGATGATTCTACCATTATATGCACAGCTTCCACTCAATCCGAACTCCAGTCACTGACACAATCTACCTTTTCAATAGTTGAACAGTGGTTCTCAAAAAGATGTCTTCTCCTGAACCCCAAGAAAACAAAACTGTTACTATTCACACCTACCCACAAATCTTCTCAACTTAACTTCACTGTTACTGCAAGTGACAACTCCGTCATCTCCTGATTCTACTACCAAGCTGCTAGGTGTTACTATTGATAATAATCTTAACTATGATTACCACATCAATAACACCATAAAAGCAGTTAATAAAAGATTGGTTCACTGTACAGAATTAAACCCTTCCTTACACCAGAAGCACGGACCACCTTAGCACAATCACATCTTATCTCTACACTAATGTATGCTTCTTCTATTTACACTAATCTCTCTAAAAGCAACCTAAAGAAACTGACTACATCCTACCACAATATAGCTTGCTTTGCCACAGCATCCCAGTATAGAACTCACCACTGTCTTAACTTAAAACACTTACACTGGTTAGAACTTCCTAACAAGCTTATATATCAACAACTCTTAATAACACATAACATTCTATATCAACCATTAAAGACACCTGCTCTTAATAACCTCCTGATCCCCTATAATAACTTGAAACAGCTGCGCTCCGCCGAAAAGCTACAGGTCAACACAACTAGAATTACAAATTCTAACTGCCTTTTCTCCAACTCAGTAGGCAAAATATGGAATAACCTCCCCTCACACATCACCTCTCTAGCCTCCTTTCATCTTTTCAAAAAACAACTTCTTTTATATCTGAACAACTTTTGGCTCTGTTCCTGTACAAATCCAGACTAATCTACTTTTTTTCTAACCACTATCATATTCCCAGAATTCTAAATTGGAATCTTTCTCTGGGATATCAAAGGACCCAATGACTGTACTGCTAAAAAAAAAAAAACACAAATGTCCTTTACAACTATGTATATACAGTTTAAAATATGTAATATCCCATCCTCACATAATTGTACTGTAAAGAATTACTGTCTCTCTCAATATGTGGATAGTACTATGTCTTTTTATTACTTGACCTAGACTAAGATGTAAACATTGTTGCTCAATGTCTGTAACACAGGTAATTATTGTAAATGTTTAATTTTTATAACCTTGTTTTAATCTTGGAGCTTTTCTCCCCGGGCCTCCACTGAAAATGGAAATTATCCAGTTGGACTAGCCCGGTCAACAAATGTAAAATAAAATAAAATAAATAAAGTTTGGCAGCTTGGCTTATTCCCTAACCCCCAATCAATCTGCCAACCTCAGCAAACAGGTTCTAGATGTTATACATGAGGCCAGATACTCTAGCACTAGAAAGTCATGTCCTTCATGGATGCATCTGCAGTCATAACAACTGGGTTGTCCTGTCGTCAGGCAGCCCTTCAGTCGGCCGGATTCCAAAGTCCGGGTCCGGTTTCGGCTGATGTCGCACTTCATCCGACGTCATCTCTGTTGGTCTTCGGGTATAAAGGCATCAGCTGACGCCATTTTCCCCAGTCTTTCTTGCCGCATGGCGCCCGAAGCAGAAGCTGTTCGCAAGTGCCGGTCGGTCGGATCCAGAGATTACTTCTACCGAATACTACTTCGAAGACTTCTAAAGCTAAGTACCCCGTTGGGGACTCTTTCTTGCCTCAGCCGATGTCAGAAAAAGTTAATAATTGTTTAACCTGTGGGAAACAAATGCCTCATAAAGATTTCCACTCTTATTGTCTGCCTTGTTTAGGCCCAGCCCACGACGTAGCAGCCTGTTCGGCCTGTGCTTCTTTCAACCGACGAACGCTTAGGCGTCGGTCGGAGTTTGCAGAACAGTTTTTTGGTTCTGATTTTGCGTACATTATGCCGTCGGATCCTCCGACTACTCAATCTGCCAAAAAACGCAAAGATAAAGACCGACACTCGCGGTCCGCGGTTTCGGCCGAAACCATGGTTAAGCAAACCGCGAGTGTCTCGGTTTCGGCCGAAACCGAGAAAACTGATCAAAGTACAGCTGAATCTATCTCTACAACTGAGGCCCCTGCTTCCACTCTTGAATCGGCCTCAGAAATTTTATCCACTACGGTGGTTGCCACTGACTTATCAGACACCATCCCCTTGGATGTCTCTACCCCAGCACGTGGTGCTGCTAGGCCTCCAGCAGCCATGTCCATTAAGGCCTTCGCCAGGGCTAAAGCAGCCAAGACTACCAAAACAGTGCCTGTTAAACCCCCCCACAACCAGGCCCTCTTCTAGTTCTCAAATGCTTACTTTGGCAGAAGATTTAATTTCCTTAATTAGAGGATCTCAATCTCACCCAGACAGGGCCTCTCAGCCCCCAGACAAGAGACCTAGGGCAGAGCCCCCTGAGCCAGTGTCCTCTGATGATTCTGCTGATGAATCAGACATAACTGACCAGCCAGAGGCTCCTTTCTCCAATTTTGAAGATTCTGATGCTGAAGAATCCATTCCAGCTGCTTCCCCACCAGAAGAATTCTCCTTTGGGGAAACCTTACATGCCATGCGAGAGCAGTTCCAATGGCAGCAACAGGATTTTTCAGACTCCAGAAAAAGACTTAGGACCTTTCTGCACCTTCCACAGCACAGGCCCTTAGCTATACCTCCTGTTCTCTCTGTGGTGGATGATGCTTTCAATGATGTCTGCTCCGCTCCAGATTCTTTACCCCAGCCCCTGCCAAACCAGACAGATTTTACAGGGTGCCAGATACTCATCACCACCTTTACAAGGCCCCACTTGCAGACCCGAAACTATATCCCAGGGTCCCAAGGCAGTAGCGCGACCATAGCTAAAAACCCTATTCCTTCTGAAAGGGAAGCAAGGTCATTAGACAGATGGGGTAAAAAGGTCTACACTTCAGCTACTCTCTCAGCTAGAGCTTTAAACTGTCAGTTTCACATGATACAATACCAAGAGTTTATGCTTGATCAGTTAACTAAAAAGCTAACCACTGATGAATCTCTTGATAAGAAATATGTATTAGAAATGGTAAATAACATACAACAGGTTAGTAACCATTCCTTAAAATGTGGCTATGATGCACTGGAGGCTTCATTTAGATCAGCCATGACTGGCACAGTGATAAGAAGGCATGCATGGCTAAAGAAGCAAGCTTTACCGGACCATGTTAAAGCTAAGTTGCTAGATGCTCCTGTGGATAAGACAAGTTTGTTTGGTACACCTGCCCAGCAGGTTATGAAGAAAATGGAAGAAAAGGCAAAATCTGTTCAAACGGTTAAAGATTTCTTGCAGGTTCAACCCCCAAGGTTTAGCAGGAACTGGCCTGCCAAAAATTGGTCCTTTCCTGACTCCACAAGATCTCAAAGGGGCAGGAATAGACGTTCCAGAGGCAGAAACCAATCCAGAGGAGGTGCCTACAGAGGACAACAGAGGCACAGACACAACCACTGCCACTACATCAACACAACCACAGTGACTTAACCCTAAATCCGCCTACCAGGGAACAAATAGCAGCTCCTCTAGGCGGAAAGTTAACCTTATTTTCAAAGAACTGGCACTACATAACAAAAGACAAGTGGATTTTACAAACCATAGATCAAGGTTACCGGTTCCACTTCCACACTTTACCAGTCAAAAGAGGAATGCCAAATCTACCTCCAAATCAATAAACAGAGGCTCTACAACAGATAATGGAGTTAGCAAACATGAGAGCTGTGGAAAGAGTGCCAACAGCAGAGCAAGGAAAGGGTTCTACTCCAGACTATTCCTAGTTCCAAGAAAGGAAAAAGTTGGAGACCAATTCTCGACCTGTCCACCTTAAATACATACATCATTGTCCCAAAATTCAAAATGCTGACCCTACAGCAACTTCTTCCCATGCTGGGCAAGGAGTGTTGGCTGGTAACTCTAGATCTCAAGGAGGCATACCTGCACGTCCCCATTCGACCAATCTGCAGACGATACCTCAGATTTCTTGCAGGATCAGAGCACTATCAATTCTCAGCATTGCCCTTTGGCTTATCTACTGCCCAGAGTATTCACATAATGCCGGGCATCAGTAATCGCCCATTGCAGACTACAGGGAATCCAAATTTTCCCATACCTGGCCCACTGCCTGCTACAAGGGACAACAAAAGCAAGCTGACAACAGATTTACAAAGGGTCATTTACTTGCTACAAGCACTGGGATACACAGTCAATTTACAAAAGTCAAGGCTGATACCATCCCAAACAAGGACATTCTTGGGCGAATTGGACACAGTAAGACAAATGGCATTCCTAACTACAGAAAAACAAAAGAACTCCCTCTTTACTTCTTGGCACTAACAAAACTGAACAAGTTAACAGCAAGAAAAGTACTGCAGGCCTTGGGCTTCATGGCATCATGCATAATCTTGGTCCCATTTGCCAGACTACATATGAGAAAACTACAGTGGTACCTAAAGAATTTATGGTCCCAACACAGACACAGCCTAGAAACAGAAATCCCACTAATTCCATGCTTAAAACAGGAGTTCCTATGGTGGGCTCAGGCATGCCAGTCAAACCCAGGCCTACCCTTTCGCAGATGTCAAGCAAGCCAGACCATCACAACAGACGCTTCAGACCTAGGATGGGGGGCCCACATGCTGGACAAATGCGTGCAAGGATTGTGGACACAGGATCAACTTCACCTGCACATCAACCTAAAAGAAATGCTGGCAGTAAAACTGGCAATCCAAAAGTTCAGACCATTTCTCAAAGAGGGCCAGTTGATGATAAGGACAGACAACACCACAGTCATGTGGTACATCAACAAACAGGGAGGCACTCATTCATACCCCCTATGCAGAATGACTTTGAAGCTCTGGACCCTGGCACTCAGCTACAACATCCAGTTACAAGCAATATTTGTACCGGGAAAAGAAAATACTCTAGCAGATATATTAAGCAGAACCACATCGGATGCCCACGAATGGAAGCTGCACCGGACATCTTCAAGACCATCTCAAAGAAATGGGGAATGCCTCAGATAGATCTATTCGCATCACCTCTCAATCACCAGCTCAAAAAATCTGCACAAGGACATTCCACCCACTAGCATGGAAAGTGGATTCGCTCTCCTTCAGCTGGAAAGGCCTAACAGCATATGCATTCCCACCTCTTCCCTTGATACACAAAGTACTACTAAAAATCAAGGAAGAAAGTCCAAGGATAATCCTGATAGCTCCAAACTGGCCAAGACAACACTGGTACCCACTGCTGAGGAGCATGTCTCGGAACAATATGTGGCCAATACCCCTGATGCCTTTGATGTTAACTCAGAACAGCTACAGCATCATACATCCAAACCTAAAAACGTTGCAACTGACTGCATGGAACATCACATAGCAGCAGCTAATCCAGAACTTTCCCAAAGAGTTAAAGACATTATTCTTGAAGCACGCAGACCTTCAACAAGAAGGAACTATGCTGGAAAATGGAAAAGGTTTGTCATTTGGAGTACTGAAAGAGGAAAAGATGTGTCAAACATAGATATGCCTAACATTCTGGAGTATCTGGCGAACTTCTTCATTCAGGCCTGTCCTACTCCTCCATCAAGATACATGCATCAGCTATTTCAGCAGAATACAGCTTTGATCCACCTGTTTTTCACCCTTTGCTCAGACAGTTTCTCAGAGGAATCAAGAATGTAAAACCTCCAAGGAAACCACCATTACCAGCTTGGGACTTAAACTTTGTGCTAGAAAAGTTGACACTATCACCCTTTGAACCAGCAGCAACAGCAGACCTACAACACCTGTCATGGAAAACTGCTTTCCTACTGGCAATTACTTCAGCAAGGAGGGTTTCAGAACTACAGGCCTTAATGGCAGTGCAACCCTTCCTAATCTTCCACCAAGATAGTGTCCATGAGGACTAATCCTACATTTATGCCTAAGGTGGTATCCAGAGTGTCTTTAAACCAGGCAATCCACCTACCTACCTTCTTTCCAAACCCACAAAACAGAGGGGAAAGAATACTGCATACCTTGGATGTACATAGACAGCTACGCTACTACTTGGACAGAACAAAAGTAGCAGAAAGACTGACCAACTTTTTGTAGCCTATGCAACAGGAAGGGAAGGAAAAGCTATTTCCAAACAGACAATCTCCAAATGGATAGGAAATTGCATACGATTCTGTTACTCCTTCCATGGAAAACCAATTCCACAGAACATAAGACCTCATTCTACAAGGGCAACAGCCACTACCACAGCCTTCTTACGAGGAGTGGCAACCAAAGACATTATTGAGGCGGCTACTTGGACCTCCGTGCATACATTTGCCAAGCATTATAATTTGCCTCTATATTCCAGATCCCGAGCAGGGTTTGCCACTGCTGTACTGCAAGGGATCCTAAACACACCATAATCTACTTTTATCCTCCTCGCCTAGTTGGCTATGGTATTCTACCCAGTTGTTATGACTGCAGATGCATCCATGAAGGACATAGTACAGTTTTGTACCTACCATAAATGTAGATGTCCGAACTGGATTGCATCTGCAGTCAGGATTACCCTCCCTCCTTCCCCTCTGTGGTACTCCTAGGGTGTTTACCCTCCTAATAGCTAGCTGGTGGGGAGTCTTTATGGTGTATTTGTTTGTATATATGTACATACATGCTTATTTTTGTGTTTACCTATATCTTTTTGGAAACATTGGCATCTATCCAAATTTTAGCCTTCAAGAGGGCTACTGGCATCTGGGGCAAGAAACACTGAGGAAAATGGCGTCGGCTGATGCCTTTATACCCGAAGACCAACAGAGATGACGTCGGATGAAGTGCGACATCAGCCGAAGCCGGACCCGGACTTTGGAATCCGGCCGACTGAAGGGCTGCCTGACGACAGGACAACCCAGTTGTTATGACTGCAGATGCTATCCAGTTCGGACATCTACATTTATGGTAGGTACAAAACTGTACTTTATGCTGACTAATGGAAAAGGTTCTGCACCTTAATGCAGGGGAGCCAATATGGCACAGCCCTCCCTCCCTCTCATCCTGGATTACTTAGCTGACCTACTACACAGTGGCCTCTCTTTTTCCTCTATTAAAATTCATGCCTCTGCTATCTCTGCTCATTTTCCCACTGAGCAGCCCCTTTTCTCACACCCCTTAATCAAACAGTTCCTAAGAGGGGCTAGCAAATTGAGGCCACCCAGAAGAGCACCAACCCCAGCTTGGGACCTTAACTTTGTGTTGGAAAAGCTCACCCTGCCCCCCTTCAAACCAGCTTCTTCTGCAGAGCTAAAATTTATCTCCTGGAAGACGGCTTTCCTTCTGGCCATCACTTCAGCCAGAAGAGTCTTCAAGCTGCAAGAACTCATGGCCGTGGAACCCTTCATCTTCCATGCTGACAGGGTATCCCTCAGGACTAACCCATCCTTCATGCCCAAGGTGGTGTCCAGTGCGGCTCTCAACCAATCCATTCATTTGCCCACCTTTTTTCCTAATCCCCAGAGCAAGGGGGAAAGGATCCAGCACTCTGTAGATGTGCACAGGCAACTCAGATTCTATCGAGACAGGACTAAATCCTTCAGAAAGTCTGATCAGTTGCTGGTTAGCTTTGCTACAAGGGCAGAAGGCAAAGCAATCTCCAAATAAACCATTTCCAAGTGGTTAGCACACTGCATCCATTTCTTCTACAAAGAACACGTAAAGCCTCCCCCCAAGGGGGTCAGGACTCGCTCCATCAGAGCAGCCTCCATCTCTGCAGCTATCCTCAGAGGAGTCCCCGCCAGGGACATCAGGAGGCTGCCACCTGTACATCTGCTCACACTTTTACCAAACATTACCAGTTGCCTCTCCTCTCCAAATCCAGTGCAGGGTTTGCCTCTGCAGTCTTGCAAGGCATCCTAGCCAGCCCCTAGATGTTCTTCATACCACATTGCTGCAGTCCTAACACTTGGGTAGTCCGCTGTCCCAGTCGGCCCGAATACCAAAGTATAAGGCTGACGTCGGTCAAGGCGCATTAGTCTGACGTCAGGACGTCAGGGTACAAATGCGCATGACCGACGTCATTTCCTCAGTCTTTTTTGCCGCATGGTCCGATGCAGAAGCAGTTTTGCAAGTGCAGGTTGGCGTTCTGAGATTTTCCGAAGTCGGAGTTTCAGACCGAATCCAAGTTGGCTAAGTACCCCTATTGGGGAATATTTTGGTTTTTTCTTGCCTCAGTATTTTACCGGATGTCAGAAAAAGTGAATAACTGTATTTCTTGTGGGAAACAGATACCTCATAGGGATTACCATACCTTGTGTATACCTTGCTTAGGGCCTGAGCACGACGTTGTTGGCTGTCGCTCTTGTGCTAGATTTAACAAACTCACTATAAAGAGAAGATTAGATTGTGCCAGGTTAGTTTTTGGGAAGCGGTGTAATTATAAAATGCCGCCGGATGCTCCGGCCCGCTTCATCAAAAAGCGCAAGGACAAAACAGCAAAGCCTAGGCTGGAAGAACCGTCCTGTACCAGACGTCGGTTCTTTAGAGGCCTCGGTGGAGCCAGGGGTTCAGCCAGAAATTTCTTTGGAATCCCAGGGAGAGACTTTATTGCTGCAAGATGTGACCTCTCAGGAGGTAGGCCAGGCGGAAGGGGCTTCTCAGGTAGCTGTTCTTCCCTCCCTTCCTAAGGTGGTTAGGCCCTCCCTGCTGTTTCCAAGGCTTCTCCCAGGGGCAGGCCAGGTTTTGTTTCAGGTGTTACCCCTAGTTCTTCAGGGTCTGTACCTAAGAAGCATATGCTTAAGATGGCAGAAGATTTGATTACAATGATTAGAGGTTCTATGCCCCCTCCTGATAAGAGGCCTAGGGTGGAACCTGAGCTTGGGAGTTTTGAGCAGTGTTCGGATGCTTCTGAGTCTTCGGCTGAAGACTTGCAGGAGTATTCCCCTTACTCTGATTCTGATGTAGATGATTCTACTCCCTCTGCTTCTCCTCCTGAGGATTTTTCATTTTCAGAGACTCTTCATTCCATGAGGGAGCATTTTAAATGGGAAGGTCAGGATTTCTCTGATTCCAGGAAAAGGCTTAGGGAATTTTTGTTTCTTGCCCAGCATAGGCCTTTAGCTATACCTCCTGTTCTAGATGTGGTGGAGGATGTTTTTGCAGAGGCTTCTCTGAACCCTGACTCTTTGCCTCCTGCTCCAGTTAAACCGGATAGATATTATAGGGTGCCTGAAGCTCATAAGTATCTTTTTAAGAGTCCTAGGGCAGACCCAGAAACTGTTTCACAGGGGCCTAAAGGTGTTAAGGCTTCTGTTGTTAAAAATCCTGTTCCTCCAGATAAAGAGGCAAGGGCTTTGGATAGATGGGGAAAGAAAGTATATACTTCTTCCACTTTGGCCATGAGAGCTTTAAATTGCCAGTTTCACATGTTGAAATACCAAAATTATCTCCTTTCACAATTAAAGTCTAAGGTAGATGCTTTGGCGGAAGGTATTGAGTGTAAAGAGTTGCAGGATTTAGTTCATGTTTCTGAACAGGTGGGTAAGCATTCTTTGCAATGTGGTTTTGATGCTGTGCAGGCCTCTTCGAGGGTGGCTGCCACTGGTTCGGTTCTTCGCAGGCACGCCTGGTTGAGGGATCAGAATTTAGCTGAGCATGTAAAACAAGGATTTTAGATGCTCCTTTACAATCTGATGTGTTGTTTGGTTCGCCTGTGGAAGCAGTTCTAAAGAAAATGGAAGACAAGGCTAAGTCTATGCAGACTGTTAAAGATTTTTGCAGGTTCAGCCTCCAAGTTTAGTAGAAATTGGCCTACCAAGGGGTGGACATATCCTGCTTATGATTCCCAGTCTAGGGGTAGGTCTAGACGTGGTAGAGGCAGAGCTCAAGGTTCTTTAGGCCTAGAACAGGAGTTCACCTGCTCAGCCTTCTGGTGAAGGCAGGGGTCAGTCCTTTCGTAAACAGACCCAATGACCTGCCTTTTCAGCTGCCAGAATCTTCTCGTCTGGCAGCACCTTTGGGAGGAAGGTTGGCACTTTTCAAAGAAAACTGGAGTTTAATTACCCAAGACAGATGGGTATTGGATATTATTCACCACGGTTACAGGTTTTATTTCCATACCTTGCCTCCTTTCAAAGGCATGCCGGACATTCCTCCTCAACAAAGGAAAGAGGCTCACAAGCAAATTTCTCTGTTGCTCCAAATAGGGGCCATTCAGCGGTTCCTGTGCCAGAAAGGGGCCTGGGATTTTATTCTCGCCTGTTCCTAGTACCAAAAAAGGGGAACACGTGGAGACCAATTTTGGATCTGTCTATCCTCAACACTTATTTGGACATTCCCAAGTTCAAAATGTTGACGTTACAACAGCTTTTACCTCTGCTGGGCAAAGATCACTGGATGGTAACTTTGGATCTCAAGGAAGCTTACCTTCATGTTCCTATCAGACTAATTTGCAGGAAGTATCTGCGTTTCGAGCTGGGAATTCTCATTATCAGTTCTCTGCATTGCCCTTTGGCTTATCTACTGCCCAGAGTATTCACAAAGGTTCTGGCTCCAGTGATAGCTTTCTTCAGGCTAAAAGGAATGCAAATCTATCCTTATTTGGACGATTGCCTGATTCTGGCTCAAGGAAGGACGTGCTTCTTCAGCATTTGGAATATGTGATAGCAGTGCTAAGATGCCTAGGGTATTCTGTGAACGAAATAAAGTCCAGTCTAGTACCCTCTCAAGACATGTGCTTTCTGGGTGTGAGACTGAATACAGCAACCCAGATGGCCTTTTAACCCCGGACAAACAAAGGAATCTTTCTCTACTTCCATCAACTATCTCATCAGTCCGGGCTGACTGCAAGGACAGTCCTTCAAGCCTTAGGGTTCATGGCATCTTGTATTCTGGTACTTCCCAATGCCAAACTGCATATGAGGAAGCTACAATGGTATCTCAAAAATGTATGGACACAGCACTGCCAGGATTTGGACACTGTCATTCAAATAATACCTTGCATTCAAAAGGAATTTTTGTGGTGGGCTCAGGAATGTCACCTAAACAAGGGACTCTCTGTGACCCGGCCAGAGGCGAGTCAGATTCTAACGACAGATGCCTCAGACACAGCTTGGGGAGCTCATCTAAATGGAAAGTGGATACAAGACAAGTGGCCTGCCAGACTACAGCATCTACATATCAACATGAAGGAGATGTTAGCAGTCCAGTTTGCATTACTGGCTTTCAAGGATTTACTTCTTCCAGGGCAGGTGTTGATTCTAACAGACAACACAACTGTCATGTGGTACATCAACAAACAAGGGGGAACACATTCTTATCCTCTATGCAGGCAAGCAATGATTTTGTGGGAGACTGCTAAGCTTGCAACTGAGTCTTCAAGCAAGGTTTCTGCCAGGAGCACAGAACTCCTTAGCAGATGTGTTAAGCAGGCAAATCATGGATCCCCACGAGTGGAAACTGGATCTTCATGTATTTCAAACATTGACAGTGTCATGGGGAACTCCAGACATAGATCTGTTCGCTTCTCCACTAAACCACCAACTGCCAAAGTTTTGCACGAAAAGGTTTCATCACACAGCCTGGAAAGTGGATGCTCTTTCTTTCAGTTGGAAAAATCTTCATGTGTATGCCTTTCCACCTGTGCCTCTCCTCCCAAAGGTACTCCTAAAGGTCAGACAAGACAAGCCAAGGATGATTTTAATAGCTCCAGATTGGCCTCGGCAGCACTGGTACCCATTGCTGAGGAGTCTGGTAAGGAAGCCTCCATGGCCCTTACCTTTGATTCCACACCTATTGTCTCAGAAGGACGGGCATCTACTCAATGTCAAGCTTCACTCTCTTCATCTAACAGCCTGGCATATTCTGTTTTGAACCATAGCAGGTCTCAGCTTCCTCAACAAGTTTTGAATGTGATTATGGAAGCCAGAAGACCTAGTACAAGGAAAGTGTGCAGGAAAATGGAAGAGATTTTTATTTTGGTGTGCAGCAAAGGATTTGGATGTTTCTGAGCCAAATTTGAGTGTGGCTCTTCAATATCTTACTGAGTTATTGGACAAAGGTTTGTCTTTCTCTTCCATTAAGATTCATGCTGCAGCAATTTCAGCTCACTATGATTGTGACCCACCATTGTTTTCTCATCCTTTGTTCAAGCAATTTCTTAGAGGGCAAAGAATATAAGACCCCACGAGAGCTCCTACTCCTGCTTGGGACCTCAATTTTGTGTTGGAGAAACTTACTCTACAACCTTTTGAGCCTCATGGCTACTGCTGAGTTGAAATACTTGTCATGGAAGACTGCTTTTTGTTGGCCATTACTTCTGCAAGAAGGGTTTCTGAATTGCAGGCCCTTATGGCGGTTGAGCCTTTTTGATTTTCCATAAGGATAGGGTATCATTACGTACTAATCCTTCCTTTATGCCTAAGGTGGTTTCTAGTGTGGCTTTAAACCAAACTATTCATTTGCCTACTTTTTATGCAGATCCCCAAAATAAGGGGGAAAAGATTTTGCACACTTTAGATGTACACAGGCAGTTGTGTTATTATTTAAGCAGGACTAAGGATTTTAGGCAGTCTCAGCAGTTGTTTGTTTCTTTCGCTTTGAGTTCTCAGGGCAAGCCTGTGTCAAAACAAACTATTTCTAAGTGGATTGGGTTTTGCATTGCATTTTGTTATTCCCATCATGGCAAGGAGATTCCAGCTGGGATTAGGCCTCATTCCACTAGGGCTACTGCCACTTCAACAGCATTTCTAAGGGGGGTGGCAACTAAGGATATTTTGGAGGCAGCTACTTGGAGTTCAGTGCATACTTTCTCTAAGCATTACCACCTTCCTCTCTACTCTAAATCTAGGGCTGGTTTTGCCACAGCTATTTTGCAGGGCATGTTGACAGCTCCTGCTTCTTTATGATTTGCCAGCCTCCCTTACCTCTGCTTTGGGATTCTACCCAAGTGTTAGGACTGCAGCAATGTGGTATGAAGAACATAGTACAGTTTTGTACCTACCATAAATGTAGATGTTCAAGATCCACATTGCTGCAGTCCAATTTACCTCCCTCCTTCCCTCTGTGTTTAGGGGTGGTTGTGTAATGGGATTGTACCTTTCTGACTTTGTATATATATTGTATATATATTTGGTACAGGGGTGTTTGGTGTGTTGTTGTTTTTGGTTTGGCCTTATCTTTTTAGGGTCTTCTGACATCTGGGGCAAGAAAAGACTGAGGAAATGACGTCGGTCATGCGCATTTGTACCCTGACGTCCTGACGTCAGACTAATGCGCCTTGACCGACGTCAGCCTTATACTTTGGTATTCGGGCCGACTGGGACAGCGGACTACCCAAGTGTTAGGACTGCAGCAATGTGGATCTTCGAACATCTACATTTATGGTAGGTACAAAACTGTACTTTTCCTTGACTGCCTCCACCCATTTCCACAGCTTTGGGAATCAACCAAATGTGATGACTGCAACAGTGAAACACAAACATAGTGCACTTGTGTACACTCATCATAAATGATGTCCGAGTGTATTCACTGTTGCAGTCCTGGTTTCCCTCCCTCCAGCCCCCTTTTTTCTTCTCTTTCCTTACAAGGGAAATATTGGTATTTACTTTCTACAGGTGGGGTTCTTCCACCAGAACCTGGGTCCTACTTGGGGGCTCCTGACAGGTTAGGGAAAGAAAAACTGATGTAATGGCATCAGCTGCCTTACTTTATACTACTGACGACCTGACATCAGTCCTGAAGCGACAGCAACCGACGCAGAAATTCTACGCCTCTGGTATTCGGGCCAGCCAAGGGCTACCCTGGCAGGGATAACCCAAATTTGATGACTGCAACAGTGAATACACTTGTACACTACTGTACTTTCTTACTCATGGCTAAATCCTCGTGCAAAGAAGTTAAAGTTGGGTAGTACATCTGGGCCTGGGGTTTTCTAGTTAGAAGCTTTTCTCAACTTTGTTTCAATCTCTCTAGCTGTTATTTCATTCCTTTTCATATCCTGTACCTTTAAACTTCTTATTCTTTTATCTTTGGTGCTACTCTTTTGTATTGGTTAGTTTTGCTTTCTCCTTTTCATAAATATTACACCATATTTAAATCTCTTTCCTTTCCCCTGTACATATTTCTTCTTCACATGTCTCCTGATCTTCTTGCTTCTCTTTATTCTGGGGACGCACTTCATCATGCTGGGGACGCACTTCATCATGCTGTGATGTAGTCTGTTTCATACCTTCTACATTAAATCCTTCACTTCACAGGCACACCATAACTTCAGCTTCTATTTCTTTAACTTCTGCTTTACGAATCGTCTTTTCTACATTACATCTTTGTGATGTTAATCTTTTTATTGTGAAATTTTCCATGTCTGGATGCCTTTGCCTGTATTTCTCTTTGAATATGTTTCAGACTGCCTTCTCTATATTAGTTAACTTGGCTTTCTCCTTTACATAAATATTGCACCATATCAAATCTCTCTTTCTTTCCCATGTCCATTTTTCTTTTTTATATTTTTTTAAATATCTCTAGGTTTTGTTGTTTATATTTTCTCACTTCCTCAGATGCTTCTTTTTCCAAATAGATCATAATTTCTTGATCTATATACTGTTTTTCAAAAATCTGTTGTATTAATGAACGCAAATTTGTATTAGAAGCTTCTGACAGTTTTTCCTGCGGCAGTATTTTTCTTTCCTCTAATTTCTCTCTTGATAATTTTGTATGTCTTGTGTCTGGAAATTCTGGGCTTTTTACATAATAGTAACAATACGTAATTTCTTTCTTATCCTTAATAGTCCACTCTGTCGTCTTTATGGCTCTTCTTTGGCCAATCATTTTTTGTCGTTTTTTGGACTGCTACTTTCTTCTGCAACAGGGGGGCCATCCTCCCCCTGAGTCTAGCTTGGCCCCATTGTAGGAATGTGTCAATATTTTGAGGATTCTGCACTGTCATTTTTTCCAGTCCTGGCACCAGTGCGCCTACCAGGACTGGGCACTTTTTTATCCTGATCTTGTGCACCCAGCTATCTTTTTTATATTTTTGATTTATTTCTGTCCATGATATATGCTATATAAATACAGTCTATATATCCGTGTCGCCCTGGTGAGAGTTTGTGAAAAACAGGGTACACCTCGTGAAGGTGCTCACCAGGACTTGATGAATTCAATTTCAGCCCTACTCCTCTCCTTTTCTTGCTGACTTTTCATCTCTCCATCGGGACCCCTACCCAATGGCCTCTGCTGTTTTTAATTTCTCCAAGTCTTTTGCGTTTCTAATACCATGATGGGAATTGACCCCATTCCTAAGTCAAAGTGCGATTAAAGTTCATGAAATATTGTTTCACTGTTTGTCAGCCAAAAGTTCTCTTCGTAGCACTTGCAATGTGCTCAGTAATGACTTCTTCTGCAGTTCGTACTGTGTTACATGAATTGGTAACGTGTCTAAATACCATTGTAAATTCTTTTTTATAAGACCTGTTGCTCTTACTACTATTGGAACTCTCTGGGTATCTTTCTTCCACATGGCTGTCGTTTCTGCCTGCAAATCCAGGTATTTTATGACTTTGTGATTCTCTGTACGCAAAATACTGTAGTCACTAGGTGTGGCGATTTCAAAGATCAATGCTACTTTTGTCTTCTTTTCTTGGACCACTATATCCAGTTTTCTGGCATCTGTCTTTTGGACTGTTTGTATTGGGTGAACAGTGTGATATAAACTTCATCATGTTCTATCCATTTTGACTCACCCTATGTCCTTTCAAATCAGGATAACAAATAGGTGAAAACAAGATTTAATTTGGTGGATGAAGTCAGAGAACCACGTATGGAGTCGCTGTTTCTCCCCCTCTCAGCCCAGAGCCATAGTGACCATGGATGCCTCCCTGATTAGGTGGGGGGGGGGTTCCAGGGAAGGACAGTACAAGGCACTTTGTCATCCTTAGAGGCCAACTTGCATATCCATGTCCTAGAACTGAGGGAAGTGCTTCTAGCATTGCAAGCATTCCAACCTGTTCTCCCTTCAAGAATGATTGCCATCCAGTCCGACTATATGTGAGTAGTCTGGTACATCAACAAACAAGGGAGAACTAAGTCCTACCCATTGTGCCGAGAGGCTATGAGAATTTGGCAATGGGCGATAGCTTCCACCTGCTTTCTGATAGCAATGCACATTCCCAGGGATTCCATTGTATTTGCAGACCAGTTGAGCAGATGCATTCTCCTGCCTCATGAGTGGTCCCTCCATCTCGTCGTGGTAGCAGAAATCTTCAGTTGCTGGGGCCAGCCTTGTTGCGATCTGTTTGCACCCCCCACAAATCACAAATGCAGAAGCTACTTTGCCTCCTATTCCCCCACAGGAGGAGTCCCTGAGGGATGCTCTTTTGCACGATTGGCTCGTGGGACTTCTTTATACATACCCTCCCCTTCCTCTGATACCACAATTTTTGAAGAAGGCTCTTCGGTTGAAAACAGGGTAATCCTCATTGCACCCTACTTGCCCCAGCAAATTTGGTTTCCCTTTCTTTGGCCTCACCTAGTACATCAACCATGGATTCTGGATCAAACCCCAGAATTGCTGTTGTACCCACAGGGGTTGATTCATCCAAACATATTGAGCCTAAAGCTAACAGCTTGGCTCCTCCACTTCCAGTAATTGCCAGGCAAAACAACCTGCTCTCCACTTTCTTCTGGCTTCCCATAAACCATCCACCAGGAAACGTTAAGCAAGTGGAAGAGGTTCATAATTTGGTGTCATAAAAATGGAGTAAACCCCTTTTTGGCCCCGCTTTCTACAGTGCTAGATTACTTATCTAACCTCCTTCACTCAGGAGCTGCAGCATCAACTATTCGACTACACTTGGTGGCAGTCTCCAGTTTTCATAATGGTTTTGAGGACTCTTCCTTGATTTCACACCGCCTTTGTAAAACATTTTTTAAAGGAGTTGCACACATTAGGCACCCCCCCCCCACTTCAAACCACCGATCGAGTCCTGAAATTTAACTTTAGTTCTACAATCCTTGATTCGTCCTCCCTTTGAATCTGCTACCAATTGCAATCTGAAATTCTTATCCTAGAAGACTTTGTTCTTGGTGGCCATTACCTCAGCAAGATGAATTTCTGAGTTGCAAGCTTTGTGCATAAAACATTCTTACATAGTGTTCCATAAGGACAGAGTATGACTCTGGACTAATCCCTCCTTTTTACCCAAAGTTATTTCAGATCTGACCATTAATCAAACCATAAATTTACCAGTTTTCTTTCCAAATTTTTCAACAAAGGAGAGTATTCACTACATTTGCGTGATAGACATTTGCAATTTTATCTCGACAGAAATAAAATCTGACCAATTATTTGTGTCATTTTCAGGACCAAGACTGGGGAGACCTGTTTCCAAAGTTACTTTGTCTAAATGGTTGAGAAGACTGTATTTGCTTCATTTATCGACAGAAAAAAGCTTCATTACCATCTAAAGTCAAAGCGCATTCCACAAGATCAGTTGCAGTGTCTGTACCTTTCCATTCAAAAGTTTGTATGGATTGCATTTGTGCAGCAGCAACATGGTCTGCACCTCGTATCTTTATCACTCATTACAAATGGGATATGGTCTCCAGGGGGAGAGCTTCCTTTGGTTCAGTGGTACTCGTGAATATTCTTCCATAGGGCCTCTCAGGAAACAAAGTAGCTAGGGGCTCTTGTCCCATCAGTAAGGAATAAATAAAGATTAACAACATCAGATCTGATGAAGTCCTATTCACCAGTCTAATATGAAAGCGCTCATCTTTTAAAAAAAAAAAAAAAAAAAACGCGCTAGTTATTTTGTATATTAAAGCTTCAGTTTTAATAGTTTGACCTGCCTCTTACTGCTTAGCTTAAGTCTGTGATCCCCTGTGGGTGTGCTCTATTTTGTTTTCCATATTTAGATGACTTGCTTATCTTTCCAGAGTATTTATTTTTAAAATATCAGGAATTTCTCACTTGAGTGTGAAATCTCTTTTACAAGCTGGAATTCTAAGAGAGCTTTTTTGACTCATTCACACAGAATTGTGTTCCTGGGTTGTCAGCTAGACACCTCAGTTCAGAGTGCTTTTCTTCCACAGGAAAAAAAAATAGATCTATATCTAGATCTGTTTCTAAGGTTTTCCACTCATCTTCTTGAAAGCCAGCGAACGTTTGTATATTCTACGAGAAAGTTCCTTAATAGTTTTTCCAACACAAAAACAGGCATAATAATCATAGAGCCAAGTAAACTAAACCTTTGTGCTAGGATGTTCTTCATCTCACATTGCTGCAGTCCTAACACTTGGGTAGTCCGCTGTCCACGGTCGGCCCGGATATCAAAGTATAAGGCTGACGTCGGTCAGGGCGCATTTAACTGACGTCAGGACGTCAGGGTATAAATGCGCATGACCGCGCCATATCGTCAGTCTTTTTTGCCGCATGGTCCGATGCAGAAGCAGCATTGCAAGTGCCGGTTGGCGTTCTGAGATTTTTCTATTTAGAAGTTTCAGACCGAGTTCAAAGTTGGCTAAGTACCCGCTAGAATATTTTGTTTTTCTTGCCTCAGTCATTTACCGGATGTCAGAAAAGTTAATAATTGCGCTTCTTGTGGGAAACAGATACCGCATAGAGTTTATCATACTTTGTGTATTCCTTGCTTAGGGCCTGAGCACGACGTTGTTGGCTGTCGCTCTTGTGCTAGATTTAATAAACGCACTATAAAGAGAATGTTGGATTGTGCAAGGTTAGTCTTTGGGAAGCGGTGCAATTATAAAATGCCGTCGGATGCTCCGACGCCCGCTTCCTCGAAGAAGCGCAAGGACAAGGCAGTTAAGCCTAGGCTAGAAGAACCGTCTGTGCCGGACGCCGGTTCTTTAGAGGTGTCGGTGGAGCCGGTGGCTCCACCGGAGATTTCTTTGTGTTCACAGAGTGAAACTTTATTATTGCAAGATGTGGCCTCTCAGGAGGCAAGTCAGGCTGAGGGGGCTTCTCAGGTTACTATACTCCCCTCCCTTCCTAAGGTGTTTAGGCCTTCTCCTTCTGTTACTAAGGCTTCTCCCAGAGGCAGGCCAGGTTTAGCTTCAGTTGGTGTTACCCCTAGCTCTTCAGGTACTATGCCCAAGAAGCATATGCTTAAAATGGCGGAAGATTTGATTACTTTGATTAGGGGTTCTATGCCCCCTCCTGCTAAGAGACCTAGGGTGGAGCCTGAGCTGGGGGGTCTTGAGCAAGCTTCAGATGTTTCAGAGTCTTCGGCTGAAGACTTGCAGGAGTACTCTCCTTATTCTGATTCTGATGTGGATGATTCTACTCCTTCTGCTACTCCTCCTGAGGATTTTTCTTTTTCAGAAACTCTTCATTCCATGAGGGAGCATTTTAAGTGGGAAGGTCAGGACTTCTCTGATTCCAGGAAAAGGCTTAGGGAATTTCTGTTTTTACCCCAGCATAGGCCTTTGGCTATACCTCCTGTTTTGGATGTAGTGGAGGATGTTTTTACAGAGGCTTCTCTTAATCTTGATTCTTTGCCTCCTGCTCCTGTTAAACCGGATAGGTATTACAGGGTGCCTGACGTTCACAAGTATCTTTTTAAAAATCCTAGGGCAGACCCAGAAACTGTTAGCCAGGGGCCTAAAGGTGTTAAGGCTTCTGTTGTTAAGAATCTGGTTCCTACAGATAAGGAGGCTAGGGCCTTGGATAGATGGGGAAAGAAAGTTTATACTTCTGCCACTCTTGCTATGAGGGCTCTGAATTGCCAGTTTCACATGTTGAAATACCAAAACTATCTCCTTTCACAATTGAAGTCTAAGGTTGATGCTCTGGCAGTTGGTATTGATTGTAAAGAGTTGCAAGATTTAATCCATGTTTCTGTACAGGTGGGTAAGCATTCTTTGCAATGTGGTTTTGATGCTGTACAGGCCTCGTCTAGGGTGGCTGCCACTGGGACTGTTCTTCGCAGGCACGCCTGGCTGAGGGATCAGAATTTGTCTGAACATGTTAAAACAAGGATTTTAGATGCTCCTTTACAATCTGACGTATTGTTTGGGCCTCCTGTTGAGACAATCTTAAAGAAGATGGAAGACAAGGCTAAGTCTATGCAGACTGTTAAAGATTTTTTGCAAGTCCAGCCTCCAAAGTTTAGTAGAAATTGGCCTACTAAGGGGTGGACATATCCTTCTTATGATTCCCAGTCTAGGGGTAGATCTAGACGTGGTAAGGGCAGAGCTCAGGGCTCTTTCCGGCCTAGAACAGGGAGTTCTCCTGCACAGGCTTCGGTGAGGGCAGGGGTCAGTCCTTTCGAAACAGACCCAATGACCTACCTTTTCAGCTGCCAGAGCCTGCTCGTCTGGCAGCACCTTTGGGAGGAAGGTTGGCACTCTTCAAAGGAAATTGGAATTTAATTACCCAGGACAAATGGGTATTGGATATCATACACCACGGCTACAGGTTTTATTTCCATACCTTGCCACCTTTCAAAGGCATGCCAGACATTCCTCCTCAACAAAGAATAGAGGCTCACAGACAGGTTTCTCTGTTGCTCCAACTAGGGGCCATACAGCCGGTCCCTCTGCCAGAAGTGGGCCTAGGATTTTATTCTCGCCTGTTCCTAGTACCAAAGAAGGGGAACACGTGGAGACCAATTTTGGATTTATCTATCCTCAACACTTATCTGGACATTCCCAAGTTCAAAATGTTGACGTTGCAGCAGCTTTTACCTCTGCTGGGCAAAGATCATTGGATGGTAACTTTGGATCTCAAGGAGGCTTACCTTCATGTTCCTATCAGACTCAGTTGCAGAAAGTATCTGCGTTTTCGAGCTGGGACTTCTCACTATCAGTTCTCTGCATTGCCCTTTGGCTTATCTACTGCGCCCAGAGTGTTCACGAAAGTTCTGGCTCCAGTAATAGCTTTCTTCAGACTAAAAGGGATACAGATCTATCCTTATTTGGACGACTGCCTCATTCTGGCTCAAGGAAAGGGAGAGCTTCTTCGTCATTTGGAGTATGTGATAGCAGTGCTAAGATGCCTAGGGTATTCTGTGAACGAAATAAAGTCCAGTCTAGTACCCTCTCAAGACATGTGCTTTCTGGGTGTGAGACTGCATACAGCAGCCCAGATGGCCTTTTTAACCCCGGACAAACAAAAGAGTCTATCCCTTTACTTCTGTCAACTATCTCATCAGTCCGGGCTGACTGCAAGGACAGTCCTTCAAGCCTTAGGGTTCATGGCATCTTGTATTCTGGTGCTTCCCAATGCCAAACTGCATATGAGGAAGCTACAATGGTATCTCAAAAATGTATGGACACAGCACTGCCAGGATCTGGACACTGTCATTCCAATAATACCTTGCATTCAGAAGGAATTTTTGTGGTGGGCTCAGGAATGTCACCTAAACAAGGGACTCTCTGTGACCCGGCCAGAGGCAAGTCAGATTTTAACGACAGATGCCTCAGACAAAGCTTGGGGAGCTCATCTGAATGGAAAATGGATACAAAACAAGTGGCCTGTCAGACTACAACATCTACATATCAACATGAAGGAGATGTTAGCAGTCCAGTTTGCATTAATAGCTTTCAAGGAATTCCTTCTTCCAGGACAGGTGTTGATTCTAACAGACAACACAACTGTCATGTGGTACATCAACAAGCAAGGGGGAACGCATTCTTATCCTCTGTGCAGGCAAACAATGATTTTGTGGGAGACTGCTCTCAGTTTACAGCTCAATCTTCAGGCAAGGTTTCTGCCAGGAGCACAGAACTCCTTAGCAGATGTGTTGAGCAGACGAATTATGGATCCCCACGAGTGGAAATTGGATCCTCATGTATTTCAGAAGTTGACAGTGTCATGGGGAACTCCAGACATAGATCTGTTCGCTTCTCCACTAAACCATCAGCTGCCAAAGTTTTGCACAAAAAGGTTTCATCTCACAGCTTGGAAAGTGGATGCTCTTTCTTTCAATTGGAGCAATCTTCATGTGTATGCCTTTCCACCTCTGCCTCTCCTCCCAAAGGTACTTCTGAAGGTCCGACAGGACAAGCCAAGGATGATTTTAATAGCTCCAGATTGGCCTCGACAGCACTGGTACCCATTACTGAGAAGTCTAGTCCGGAAGCCTCCATGGCCTTTGCCATCGGTTCCACACCTGTTGTCACAGGAAGACGGCCATTTGCTCAATGTCAAACTTCACTCTCTTCACCTGACAGCCTGGCATATTCTGTTTTGAACCATAAAGGGTCTCAACTTCCACAACAAGTTTTGAATGTGATTTTGGAAGCTAGACGGCCTAGTACAAGGAAAGTGTACGCGGATAAATGGAAGCGATTTTTATTTTGGAGTACAGCAAAGGATTTTGATGTTTCTGAGCCTAATTTAAGTGTGGCTCTTCAATATCTTACTGAGTTACTGGACAAAGGTTTGTCCTTCTCTTCTATTACAGTTCATGCTGCAGCAATTTCAGCTCACTATGATTGTGACCCGCCATTGTTTTCTCATCCTTTGTTCAAGCAATTTCTTAGAGGGGCAAAGAATATCAGACCCCCACGAAGAGCTCCTACTCCTGCTTGGGATCTCAATTTTGTGTTGGAGAAACTCACTCTACAACCTTTTGAGCCTGCAGCTACTGCTGAGTTGAAATATTTATCATGGAAGACTGCTTTTTTATTGGCCATTACCTCTGCAAGAAGGGTTTCTGAATTGCAGGCCCTTATGGCAGTTGAGCCTTTCTTGATTTTCCATAAGGATAGAGTATCATTACGTACTAATCCTTCCTTTATGCCTAAGGTGGTTTCTAGTGTGGCTTTAAACCAGACTATTCATTTGCCTACTTTTTATGCAACTCCCCAAAATAAAGGGGAAAAGATTTTGCACACTTTGGATGTACACAGGCAGTTGCTATTATTTGGACAGAACTAAAGGGTTCAGGCAGTCTCAGCAGTTGTTTGTTTCTTTTGCTTTGAGTTCTCAGGGCAAGCCTGTGTCAAAACAAACTATTTCTAAGTGGATTGGGTTTTGCATTGCTTTCTGTTATTCCCATCATGGCAAGGAGGTTCCAGCTGGGATTAGGCCTCATTCCACTAGGGCTACTGCCACTTCCACAGCTTTTTGAGGGGAGTGGCAACCAAGGATATTTTAGAGGCAGCTACTTGGAGTTCTGTGCATACCTTCTCTAGGCATTATCACCTGCCACTTTACTCTAAGTCCAGGGCTGGTTTTGCCACTGCTGTTTTGCAGGGCATTTTGGCAGCTCCTGCTTCCTTATAGTTAGCCATCCTCCCTTATCTCTGCTTTGGGATTCTACCCAAGTGTTAGGACTGCAGCAATGTGAGATGAAGAACATAGTACAGTTTTGTACCTACCATAAATGTAGATGTTCGAAGATCCACATTGCTGCAGTCCAATTTTCCCTCCCTCCTTCCCTCTGTACTTGGAGGTGTTTGTGTGGGTTGGGTTGTACATATTGTGTGTATTATATCTATTGTACATATAGTTGGTGCAAGGGTGGTTGGTTGTTTGTTTGCTGTCTTTTGGTTTTGACCTTTCTTTTTAAGGTCTTCTGACATCTGGGGCAAGAAAAGACTGAGGATATGACGCCGGTCATGCGCATTTATACCCTGACGTCCTGACGTCAGTTAAATGCGCCCTGACCGACGTCAGCCTTATACTTTGATATTCGGGCCGACCGTGGACAGCGGACTACCCAAGTGTTAGGACTGCAGCAATGTGGATCTTCGAACATCTACATTTATGGTAGGTACAAAACTGTACTTTTTGGGGACACTAGTGACTTTGGCAACTACAATGTGAAGTTAAAGTGCTGCAAGTCGGAATGGCAAATAAGATTAAATTCACACAAGCCTCCTCTTGGGATGAATGAAACTATTAATATAAAATGTTTCCTACTAGCACAAAAGTTATTATTATGATTGTGCAATAACGCCAACAAATGAGTTGTATTTACAATTTTTCTAAGAATTAATTCAGCTTGAGAAAAGGAGATTGGATGTTTTAGATCATGTGACTGGTTAAGCACCATTTTTAAACTTTGCATTGTATGTATTTATCTGATGGAGTTCTTGGTGTAAAAATAAAAGAACTAAAGCGCTAATGCTTTAAGCAGTTGGTGGTGACCCTTTGTGTTTGCTTAGTATAACTAAGTGAATGGGAATATTTACACTGGGCCTGAAAGCCATGAACCTTATGGACAGGGGTGTTTTATAAATGTCGGGCCCTCGGTGTCCTGTTTGGGAGCAATACATAGTTATTCATTCAAACTTGGCTAGCTTAGAAAGCCCCCCCCCCCTCTCCCCTCGGGTCATTAGCCTACTAAGTCTTTGAATCTTTGGCCCCAGCACCAACATATTGTCCTTTCAAATCCCAGTGTTGGGTTTATCAAAAGGGAAATCATTTGATGAAGACAGCAAATATCCTTAACTACAGATATTCCCTTCTCCTTCCCTTTTCCTGAGCAATCAGTTACTAGAAACACCTCTGACTTTGCCTGGGAAGGCAGTATCAGGAGAGATAAAACTGCAAGGTGTTTAGAACACCAAGAACAGACACGAGCACATAAATATAAAAGAATGCTTGCCCTGATTAAGGCAGTCAACTCTGAGTCATCTTTGCTGCCAGAGACCTCTTCATGTTGTTACAGACAATACCACAGTCAGTCATGCGGTACATCATCTAGCAAGGGAGAACTAGATCAGTACCAGACTACCAATGTTAGCTTGGGCTTTAGCTTCACAGTAGCAGTCTCACTCTGTAGACATTCTACGTTCCATAAAAGTAAAATTGTGTGGTAGACAAGCTGAGTAGGACAAGAGCAGACTCTTGTGAATGGAAACAAGATTAAGGGGGTTTCAGAGATTTGATCCGTTGGTGAGGAGTTACTCAAGCAGACCTGTTTGCCTCCTCTCTGAAAAACAATTTTGCTCCAGGATTCCATGCAAGAAGTCCTGGAAGACAGATGCCTTTTTTGGTTTGTTTGTTGGACAGGAATGTCCCTGTATGCTTTTCCACCCTTTCCACTGATGTCCAAAGTATGTCAGAAGATTGAGAAATAATCCCCCAAGATCATTGTCGTGACTTCCTATTTTCCTGGGCAACACTGGTTACCCCTTCCTTTGGAAATGGCCAGGGACAGTTACCACAAGCTTCCTTGCAGATTGAGTCTAGTCACACAAGAACAAGAGTGTTTGACACATTCTTACCCAAATCAACTTTAGTTGACTCCCTGAATGATATTCTTAATGCCATTTAGATGCCTGTTTACTGAGGTTGTGCAGCAGGTACTAATGACAACAAGAAAAGCCTACTACTAGAAAATCATATATTAGCAAACAGAAAAGGTTTTCTTGTTAGTGCCAAGAAAATAACTAGTACCTGTTAAGAGCTAGTTGTTCTCTGGTATTACAATATTTGTGAGAGTGACTATCCTATAGCCTTTCTTACTCCAAGGTTCACTTATTGGCCATTTCAGCATGTCTGACAGTGGATCCTCCTCTCAGTGCATTCTCATGTTAAAATGTTTTTGAAAGGGGTTTTGAATAAGTGGCCTAGAAAACCAGTGTCCCCTTCTTGGGATTTTAATTTTGTGGTAGAGAAGCTAAAACTTGCTAACCAGCTAACCTGGTTGACTCGAGATTCTTAACATTGAAAACAGTTTTACTGATTGCCATGACCTCTGCAAGAATGGTATCTGAGTTGCAAGCTCTTATGGTGTCAACTTTTCCACATGGATGGGGTTTCTTTGAGGACTAATCCTCCTTTTATGCCTAAAGTGGTATCCAAGTTTAAGCCAGTCTTTCCATCTCAGTTTTTTTTGCTGAACCTAAAAATTAGGGAGAAGGAAGTACTCCATACCTTGGATGGTATGACCTCTACAATTCCCATGATTCTTCTAGTCAACTTCACATTAGAAAAATTAAATGTTTCCTCAAATTAGTAGTCCAAACACCAGCACCAACTTTCCTTTCATATTCCAGTGTCCTGGTTTTGTCATAAGGAAGTTACTTTGGCGGGTGAGTCTCTCAACCCAGGTCTATCTTTCTCCCTTCCAATTCCTACCCATTCTGTAACCACATATGCCTCAGAATTTGCTTGAGGAGTTGTATCCAAGGAGCTGAAAGTTGAGGGTCTGTGGAACAAGCAGGACAAACTAAAATGTAAATATCAAAGAAATTATAGCAGTAATAAATGCTTTTAAATCTCTTGAATCACCTTTGGATTCTAGGACCTCTGCTAGTAATCACAGACTCCACCATGTAGTACATAAACAGGGAATCCAGATCTTACCCCTTATTGCAAACAAGCTGAGCAGGGCTAGTACAGAGCCTCACAAATGGATATTGAATCCAGTAGTGTTCCTGGAATTAATCCAGCTGTCGGGAAGTCCTCAAATAGATCTGTTTCACTCCATTCACAGCAGACCATTAAAAAAATAATTGTGCTGCAGGATTCCTTGCAGACAGGCCTGGAACTCTGCATTCTTATTCCTACGGATGGGAATATTTCTGTATGCTTTTCCAACCTTTCCACTGATATTTTCTAGTTGATGCCAAGCTTAGAACCAGGACCCATTTAAGGCGTAGATACCTCTTGTTCTTCAATATTTATGTGAGTTATTGTCTCTGGTCTTTCTTCCTCTTCTATCAAAATTAATCTTGTTGGCCATCTTCTTGGTCAGTTTTTGCAAGGTGCTCATATTTGCCCACCTAGAGGATGATTGGCTTCTTATGATTTCAGTTTTGTTTGAAGTTCTTAAATTTAAAACAATGCTACATATTTCTCTGACTTCTGCAAGGGAGTATTTAAGTTATAAGCTCTTATCTTAACCTTTTCTCATTTTTCATAAAGATGTGGTGCCTATGAAGAAGTTCTTCTTTTATGTCTAAAGTTGTTTAAGACTTTACCTTGAGTCAAGTTATTCATTTCCAAGTCTTTTCTCCAGATTAATAAGGGAGAAAGGATTTGCATGATTCTGGATATCCACAGACATCTCTTGATACTATTTTGGCAGGACTAAAACCTTCAGGAATTCATATCATCTATTTCCTATCAAGGGTAAGAAAAAAGAATTTGTGTCGAAACAGGCAGATTACAAGTGGTTGTTGCATGCTATTTTTATCTGCTGTTCACCCCATAAGTCACTTCCAAGCAAGATCAGGGCACCTTATGCCAGTGCTTTGGCTTCATCTATGGCTTTTTGGCGAGGGGTGGACTATAGATACAGCAGCTTGGTCCTTTGTGCATAGCTTTGCAAAACATTACAAATTAAATTACTTTCAAAGTTCAGTGAATATTTTGCTAGGATTGTTTTCCAGAGGCTCCTGGATTCTGACCTTTCTAAGCTGTTAATATACCCATATAGTGTAGGGTACTGAAACAGTGATATGATGATGAATATAGTGCATTCGTACAAGTTAAAAGTAGATGTTTGACTAGATTGCTTCTGCATTAAGGACATCTTCCCCATACCCTTTTTTCTGTTATGTGCCAGGGTGTGGATATTTTAGCTCATAGTCTTTACGTAGAAGACTGGGCTCTGGCCTTCCTCCTTTAATGCATGAATCTCTGAAGGTTTGGCAGTGTAACCACTGCCTTTAACTCATTCCCTCCAGTAGAGCTCTTTTGACTGTGTACCTTTAACTCCCAGTGGGTGTGGCTTCAGCCTTTACAAAATGAAGTTAAGTTCTAACAAATACTCATTGACAGAGGTCATATATCAATACAATTGTGTTTTCCATCATGTATGCTTCAAAATAAAATATTCTGATACCGTGTATGTAACATGGTTTTGGAATTATTAATGGAAATACGAACATGCAATATTTGACGCCTAGAGGCACAGTAGGAGGCAACTGCAGAAACGCCTGGAGACGTCACTCTGCTGTAATGAGTTAATACTGCCTTACCTTAGCCCTTCAGCAGTTAGGACACATGGAAGCCACCCTTAAGCTATGAATGCTGGCCGATTGTCATTTCCTTGGCAGGGTGTAACGAATATAGCTTAGGCCACCGCAACAGTGAGCTATTTGAATGTCTGCTATTAACGGCACCTCTGTATTTTTAAGCTGTAGTTCCATAGTCATTAGCAAGTTAGTTACCGATTGTTTTCCCTGTAGTTCTTCAAATATGGCTAGCAATCCTGTGAAGGATCAGTCAGTTTGGACATCTATGTGGCTATTTGTTTCTTATTTTTGCTAAGTACTTCAGTGTGGCATCAGTCATAATGACGTGTGCTGAGGAGTGACATGATGCTTTTTATTTTGGCGCCATCTCATTCTGCTGCATGAAAAGTTTTTTTTTTTTTTCACTCGTAGTCAAATTCTGTGAACCTCTGTGTATTTGTCTTTTTTTGATGCATTTCTACTGTCAGGTCCACTGATAGAATTACCTGCATTCATGTAATTTAGTGTTGTAGAGCTTTTGTTCCGTGCTTAAATTGGAAGCTTATTACTTTGCATTTTTGCCTTAACATTGATCTGTAGACATTACTTTTGTCAAAGCAGTTTGTCTTGTGGGATGAAGTGTTAACAAAACTGGAAGCTGCAAAACAAGTGAAACCTATGGAATAGTCCACAGAAGTCTGGGAATGGAAAGAATCTGCACAAATGTCATGATTGTCAACCAGTAGAAAGTCTTAACAGTACCACTTTAATATGCAGGGAAGCATGAAGAGGATAGTAACAGGGATGACTATCAATAAAAAGACTGTCATTTACAGGTTTGTGTGTAGTATGTATGCATGCATGCATATATGTATGTATGTATATATAGTGTGCAAGTATGTATGTATGTGATGTGCATATTATGTATATATAAACACACACACACACACTCTCCTTACAGTTCTAGACCATTTATTTGTTGCAATGTAAGACTGGTAAGGGAGAAATAACTTGTCTTATGAGAGAATTCATATTCTTTGACGGTTGACTTGCTAAAGAAAATTGTGTCCCCCTAGAGGACTGTAGGATGTTCAGCAGAAAAGCAAATGTTAACCAGTTATATACTTTCTATTATTCATCATTTTGCTTGGTGGGGGTGCATTGGATAACTTGGTTCCAAAAGGACCAGACATTTCAAATTCATATGAAGCACTAAATCTTACTGTTCCTGTTCATATACCATTTAAAGTTTTCCTCCTTCAATAAGTGTTGATTGTCACTGTCTGGAAAAGTTGCTTTTTAAATTATTGTATTAATTTCATTAAAATATACCTAGTTGCTTTTTTAGCACTAACTCTGTATTATTTTTCTGGCATATTTATTTTTATTTTTTTTGTTTTGTTTTTGCAAACTGTTAATAGTAAAATATGCAAGCATACTGATATATGTTACACTCCATTGCCAGTAAATGATCCTGAAGTTCTCTGCTATGTAGCATTTATTTCCAGCATTGTTTAGTTACTTCGCTTTCACCTCTTCAGTTTATGAAGTTTGGGTCCAGTGGTTGTAGCAGCATGCTTTGATTACCTTGTTTTCCTTGAGTAAATAGTGTTGAGGTTTGGAAAGTGTAACCTCATCATGGTGTTACCACTAATATGCCTACAGAAGTGATATAGACATGAAATCCATCCATACAGTGCTGTCAAGTTGCATCTTATGTCTGTAGCAATTCCAGAAACAGTCACCTCCATCAACAGAATTTACTAGACAAGGAACAGCAGCTGCATAATTGCCCCAAACAGGAGACTTTGTTGCCAAGTTGTTAATGCTATTAACTAATATTGTAGTATTGATGATATGGAAAGAGACATATCTGTGTTATTAAAGATGTAATGTTCTCCTTTATGGAATTAGAGGGTAGAGGGTATGTTTGTTGCTCTAAAAGAGCATATTAAGTCTATACCTTTAGTAAATACTGCTGGACATGCACTGCTTCAGATGTTCATTGTGTTACACTGCTGCAGCATTACACTTGGGTTATCCTGCCGTCAGGCGGTCCCGCAGTCGGCCAGAGTTCCAAAGTCTTGGTCCGGTGTCGGTTGCTGTCGCTCCTTCCCTGATGTCAGGGCTATATAAGATGCATCCGACGCCATTTTCTTCGGTCTTTTTTGCCGCGCGGTGCCCGAAGCAGAAGCAGTTCGCAAGTGCCGGTTGGCCGACTCCTGAGATTTTCGAAGTCGAATTTCAGATCCGAAGTCTTCAATAGAGCTAAGTACCCCGTTGGGGAAACTTTTTTCTTGCCTCAGACCAATGTCAGAAAAGGTTAATAATTGTATTTCTTGTGGGAAGCAAATACCTCATAAGGACTTCCACTCTTACTGTATCCCATGCCTAGGCCGGCCCTGATCACGACGTCACTAGTTGTCGGTTTTGTGCTAGATTTAACAAACGCACTATAAAAAGACATTTTGATTTTGCTTTGCACTACTTTGGCCGAAGGTTCAATTATACTATGCCGTTGGATCAACCGACGACTGCAATACCAAAAAAAACTCAAGGACAAGGATAAAGACAGACATCCGAGGTACAAAATCGATGACAAAACCTCTTCTAGGCCAGTCGTCGGTTCACCGGTTCTCAGTGAGGCGCTTTCGCATCCCCTGACACCCGCTACCTCAGAGCCACAAGCCGCCTCCAACTCCCACGTGGAGACAGCTAGGCCTCTGGAAACTCAAGGTATTGGGCCTACGGAAACTAATCCCTCAGATGGGTCCGGAGCCGCTGAGCAGGCATCGGCTTCTGAGGGTGTTTTCAGACCTTCACAACTTACCATTAAAACAACAGCCAAGACAAAAGTACCATTGAAGACAAAGAAACAAGTACAGCATTCTCCTGGACAGTCCTCCATGCCTAAGAAACAGATGCTTAAATGGCCGAAGACCTCATTACTCTAATCAGGGGTTCCCATCCCCCTCCTGAGAAAAGGCCTAGGCAGGATACAGACTATGATTCCTCTGATCAGGTTTCCATTTCCTCTGATTCCTCTTCAGATCAGGGATACTCTTTACCCCCCCTATGAGGACTCTGATGCTGAAGAATCTATCCCTTCAGCCTCTCCTCCTGAGGATTATTCTTTTGGGGAAACTTTACATACCATGAGGGAGCATTTCCATTGGGAAAGTCAGGATTACTCAGAATCCCTCAGATTTCCTTTTATTGCCTCAGCACAGGCCCCTGGCTATTCTGCCTGTGCTAGATATTGTGGATGATGTGTTCTCTGAATCCAGCTCATCTCCTGATTCTTTGCCCCCTGCACCAGCCAAGCCGGATAGGTATTAGAGTCCCTGACTCTCACAAGTTTCTTTATAAAAACCCTTCTGCTGATCCAGAAACTATTTCCCAGGGTCCAAAAGGGTTTAAGGCTTCCATTGTAAAAAATCCAGCACCCTCTGACAGAGATTCCAGACCTTTGGATAGATGGGGGAAGAAAGTATACACTTCTGCAACTTTAACAGTAAGAGCTTTAAATTGCCAGTTTCACATGCTTAAGTACCAACAATATTTAATAGCTCAGTTAAAACAGAAAATGCTTGCAAGCTCAGAAGCTCCTGATTGTAAAGAAATGCAGGATTTATTGCATGCAGTTGAACAGGTGGGAAAACATACTCTGCAATGTGGTTTTGATTCTTTAGAGGCCTCTTGTAGAGCCGCAGTTACAGGTTCTGTGATTCGAATACATGCTTGGTTAAAAGAACAGAGTTTACCTGATCATGTTAAGGCAAAATTATTGAATGCTCCTTTACAGCATGATACCTTGTTTGGTGTTAAGGCAGAAGAGGTGTTAAAGAAAATGGAGGATAAAGCTAAATCTATGCAAACGGTCAAGGATTTCTTACAGGTACAGCCACCTCTATTCAGCAGAAATTGGCCAACAAAGAATTGGTCATTTCCAGTGTCAGACAAGCCACAGAGAGGCAGATACTGATGCCCAAGAGGCAGATCTCAACCCCAAGGCTCAAACAGACAACGACAGTGGGGCACCTCAACCCCAAAAGGAGGTGAGGACAAGTCGCAACCTTACAGGAAACAGTCACAATGACTTTCCCCTTCATACGCCAAGCACTTCCCTTTTGGAAGCCCCCTTAAGGGGAAAACTAGCACTTTTTTCTCAAAACTGGCAAACAATCACCCAAGACAAATGGGTTCTGAATATTGTGTCTCAAGGTTACAGGTTCCACTTTCATACTTTACCAAGGCTAAAAGGAATGCCAGACCTGCCACAAAATCAATGGGGAGAGGCACAAAAACAAATTTCAGCCCTCATGGACATGAGAGCTATTCAAAAAGTACCACAACAGGAACAAGGACAAGGATTTTACTCAAGACTCTTCCTGGACCCCAGAAAGGACAAGGCCTGGAGGCCATACTAGACCTTTCAATTCTAAATACTTACCTGGATATTCCGAAATTCAAAATGTTGACATTACAGCAGCTTCTACCCATGCTGGGCAAGAAGGCTTGGCTTGTTACTCTGGACCTCAAAGAGGCATACCTGCATGTCCCTATCAGACAAAATTGCAGAAGATACCACAGATTCAAAGCTGGTACAATGCACTACCAATTCTCTGCACTGCCCTTTGGCTTATCTACTGCGCCCAGGGTCTTCACAAAGTGCCTAGCACCAGTAATTGCATTTTGCAGACAAAAAGGAATTCAAATATATCCATACCTGGACGACTGCCTCATTCAAGCAGAGAGAAAGGACATTCTTCTACAGCATCTGGCGTTTGTAAAAAGGTTGCTAATTTCTCTAGGGTATACAGTAAACGAAAAGAAGTCAAAATTAGTGCCCTCACAACAGATTATATTCCTGGGTGCCAGCTTAAATACAACGGCCCAGATGGCTTACCTCACGCCAGACAAACAAGTTCAACTAACTCAATATTTTCAATTACTGGCAGAAAAGTCCCATCTCCCTGCAAGAAAAATTCTGCAGGCCCTAGGATTCATGGCATCCTGCATATTACTAATACCATATGCCAGACTGCATATGAGGAAATTACAATGGTACCTAAAAACTGTTTGGACTCAACACTCTCACAGTTTAGAAACAGTAATACCAATGATTCCCTGCCTGCAACAGGAGTTTCAATGGTAGGCACAGGCATGTCACCTAAACAAGGGTCAGCCTTTTACCTTGCCCACAGCCAGGCAGACTGTAACAACATATGCTTCAGATTACGCCTGGGGAGCACACATGGCAGGAAAATGCATTCAGGGCAAGTGGACCACAGACCAGATGCATCTTCATATCAATCAAAAAGAGATGTTGGCTGTTCAAAATACCCTAACAGCTTTCAAGGACCTTCTGCATTCAGGACAATTATTATTAAAGACAGACAACACCACAGTAATGTGGTACATAAACAAACAAGGGGTCACTCATTCTTATCCCCCTATGCAGGCAAGCCATGACCTTGTGGAACACAGCTCTAATGTATCAAGTTCACCTGCAAGCACAATTCCTGCCAGGAAAGAAAAATACTCTGGCAGATGACCTAAGCAGAAATATGGACCCTCACGAATGGAAATTGAATCCACAAATCTTCAGCATGGTAACGCAAAATTAGAGATGCCCAGACATAGATCTTTTTGCCTCCCCACTGAATTGTCAACTACAAAAATTCTGCACAAGGGCTTATCACAAACAAGCATGGAAAGTGGATGCTCTTTTGTTCAGTTGGAAAAACCTAAAAGTTTATGCCTTTCCGCCACTGCCTCTCCTTTCAAAGGTACTCCTAAAAGCCAGACAAGGAAAACCACATATGATCCTGATTGCTGCAGACTGGCCATGCCAGCACTGTTACCCTATCTTAAGGAACTTGGCTCAAGGCCCACCATGGATTTTGCCTCAAATTCCACACCTTCTGACTCAACAAAACAATCAGATCCTGCATGGTCAGCTCAAAACCCTAAACCTGGTTGCATGGCAGATTCATTAGTCAAACAGGAAACACCTCTCTCTAAAGCTGTTATGGATGTCAGTTTAGAGGCCAGGAGGCCTAGCACCAGGAAAGCTTACCCAGAAAAATGGAAGAGATTCTGCGCCTGGAACCAGGCTCAAAGCCTTGACCCTCTTGTTCCAAACATTCCTCAGATTTTGTAATACTTAACTGAGATGCTGGACAGAGGCCTATCCTTCTCCTCAATTAACATCCACGCCTCTGCCATTTCAGCACATTACAACACGGATCCTCCTTTATTCTCTCATCCCTTGCTAAAGCAGCATCTCAGAGGGGCTAAAAACATAAGACCGCCCCAGAGAGCACCAACACCAACTTGGGACCTCAATTTCATTTTGGAAAAACTAACCCTGCCACCTTTTGAGCCAGCCAATACAGCCGATCTAAAATTTTTATCATGGAAAACGGCTCTGCTCCTGGCAGTAACTTCAGCACGAAGAGTCTCAGAGCTACAGGCATTAATGGCAGTGGAACCTTTTTATAATTTTTTATCAGGACAGGGTTTCTTTAAGGACAAACCCTACCTTTATGCCAAAGGTGGTATCTAGTGTGGCTCTTAACCAAACCATCCATTTGCCAACTTTTTATCCAAACCCCCAGAATAAAGGGGAGAAACTTCTGCATTCTTTGGACATACACAGGCAGCTACGCTTCTACTTGGACAAAACAAAAGCTTTCAGGAAAACTGAGCAACTGTTTGTAGCATATGCTGCAGGATCACAGGGCAAGGCCATCTCAAAGCAGACTATATCCAAATGGATAGAACACTGTATTCGTTACTACTACACACAGCATGGAAAATCAGTCCCAAATAACATTAGGCCACATTCCACCAGGGCAACAGCCACTTCAACAGCCTTTCTCAGAGGAGTTACCTACCAAGGAAATTTTGGAGGCTACAACTTGGAGTTCAGTGCACACCTTTATGAAGCATTACCATCTCCCTCTTTACTCTAAATCCAGAGCAAGATTTGCCACTGCAGTTCTGCAGGGCCTCATAGCCAATATAGACCAGTCACCCAACCTTAGCTTTGGGATTCTGTCCAAGTGTAATGACTGCAGCAGTGTAACACGATGAACATAGTACAGTTTTGTACCTACCATAAATGTAGATGGTTCGGTGTTCACACTGCTGCAGTCCAGGTTACCCTCCCTCCATCCCCTCTGAACTAGCTGGACTTATCTATCCTATACAAACTTTGTGGTGTATTTGCTTTTAACTGAAGGTATTGTTTTTATTGTATATGTATATTTTTTATTAGCAATATGTATTGCCTACCTACTTGGGGCCACCTGACATCTGGGCCAAGAAAAACTGAAGAAAATGGCATCTGATGCATCTTATATACCCCTGGTGCACTGACGTCAGGGAAGAAGCGACAGCAACCAACGCCGGACCAAGACTTTGGAACTCTGGCCGACTGCGGGACCGCCTGATGGCAGGATAACCCAAGTGTAATGACTGCAGCAGTGTGAACACTCAAACATCTACATTTATGGTAGGTACAAAACTGTACTTTTCTTTTAAAGTAACCTTTGTGAAGTACCTTTTTAAAGCCATCAGATGGCAAGCATTCTTAAACTTAAGTTTTAGGATTATGCACAGCATACCAGTAAGTGAAGAACTGAGTGCATTTGTTTTTATTTTTATCTGTTAAATCTGTACCTTAGGCTCCATTAAAGAAAATGAAAGACGGTCAGTGAGAAGAGAAAAGGCTACACATTTTACAATCCCTGGAATGTTTTTTAAGGTTACCAAAGTAGCTTGTTTTTGGTTGCTGTAAGGGACCCAAATATAAGTCATACAGAGTTGACATAAGCATGCCAATTCCAGCTTGGTGACATCTGAGTGCCAGGTTTGTACACAAACCTTGGAGTTAAAGGCAGTATCAGTCGCTGTCCCACACTTACTTTGTTGAGAAAAAGATGAGATCATGCAGTAACTAAAACAATGCAGTAATCTTGAGTCCATGTAGTGCTCTCTTCAAGCCTTGTACATTGTACCTTCAAATAGAAAATAACTGGAATATGACTAATACATGCACAGAAAACTGACCTTGTACTGTATGTTGCACTGTTTTTTGCAGTACAGTTTTCCTTTGCTTGTGTAAGTACCATATTGATTTTCTGTTTTCTGCTTGGTCAATATTGCATTACTTTCAACTGTTAAAAAAGTGCAAAAATAAAAACTGTTTGCTTCAGATTTTTTCTAAACAATAAATTACAACATCCTTGTATGTTGCAGTGTACTTGCTTCTGTTTTTCATTTAAATCTAGGTGTTTTCAAAATTCTATAATTTTTCGCTCACTGTGTATTTAGGAGGTGACTTTCTTAATGGGCCCTTGTTTTGGTTATTCCTTTCCATGAGTCATAATCCATTTTTTTCTGTAAAATCTTGGTTTCATGGACCTCTGTGCACCCATATCAGTGCATGGCATAGTTTGATGCACTGGTTACATAAAATAAGCACCCTCAGATGTAGCATAATGGGGTTTCCAGTAGGAACTATCCTTGCTGTCTGAAGTGGTGGTCCTCTAAAGTTAGTGCAAGCCATGAAATATTCTATTGACCTTACACCACCAGCTAGCACCTTCCTGCAAATACAGAAACAGTAAAGCATATTTGACACTGCATTGCTAAGCAACTTATGTAAAGATGCATTCATTTCCCCCTTGCAGTGAAGTCCTAATAACTGCAGCTTAAAGGCAACATCATATCCACAGGGGGGAAGATGTTGTTACTGACCCGTTAAGGAAGGCCCTCTTGTAGAGTAAATAATATAGTTAATAACAAGGGTCTTCTCTGACAGGTCTTTGGGTAGTCTCTGGCTGTAACTGCCTGACTGTAAATCACAAGCTCGGTGCTTGGGAAGCTGTGTCCTGAATTTATAACTTTCCAAATGCAGCATGTCTGCCATGAGTTGAAATCTAAGGCAGTTTGTTATTGAAGGAATACTAGAGGCAGCCACCCTCTAGAGGAGTGAGTTTTGACCGCCACATTTACCAACAGACAGTTAGTGGCCTGGGGACAATCGTAGTGCAGACATTAGTTCACCTGGAACATATTTGCTTCGTAACTGCAAGATGTCCTTCAAGGATGCATCTGCAGTCATAACATATGGGTTGTCCTGCCTCAGGCAGCCCTTCGGTCGGCCGGATTCCAAAGTCTGGGTCTGGCCTCGGCTGATGTCGCACTTTCCCCGACGTCAGAGCTTCTGGGGTATAAAAGCATCAGCCGACACCATTTTCCTCAGTCTTTCTTGCCGCGCGGTGCCCAAAGCAGAAGCTGTTCGCAAGTGCCAGTCGGTCAGATCCAGAGATTTCAGCTACCAAAGACTTCGAAAAAAGCTAAGTACCCCGTTGGGGACTCTTTCTTGCCTCAGCCGATGTCAGACAAAGTAAATAATTGTTTAACTTGTAGGAAACAAATACCTCATAAGGATTTCCATTCTTACTTCCTTCCTTGCTTAGGCCCAGACCACGACGTATCAGCCTGTTTAGCCTGTGCCTCCTTCAACCGACGAACTCTTAGACGTCGGTCGGATTTTGCAGAGGAATTTTTTGGAGCCGCTTTTGCTTATAAAATGCCGTCGGAGACTCCGACTTCGCATATGGTCAAAAAACGCAAGGAAAAGGACAGACACTCGCGGCCCGCGGTTTCGGCTGAAACCACGGCTAGGCCTACCGCGAGTGTCTCTGTTTCGGCCGAAACAGAGTCCACGGCTATTCCTTCCACCGAAACCATACTTCCGACCACCGAGGCCCGAGAGGCCCCGGCTGAGTCAGCTTCAGAACTCCCTACCGAAGCTAGTGTTCAGGAATTGTCTGACACCATACCTTTGGACATTTCTACCCCTGCACGTGGGGCAGCTAGGCCCCCAGCTTCGATGTCTATTAAGGCCTTTTCCAGGGCTAAAGCTGCCAAACTTTCAAAAGCTTTGCCTGCCAAATCTACTTTCAAGAGGCCTTCCTCTTCTTAACAGATCCTCAGCCTTGCTGAGGACCTTATCTCTTTAATTAGGGGTTCACAGCCTCACCCAGACAGGGCCTCTCAACCTCCTCCAGACAAAAGGCCCAGGACTGAGCCCTCTGAACCACACTCCTCAGATTACTCCACTGATGGATCTGACTTGTCAGACCACCAGGAGGAGGCTTGCTCGCCTTATGAGGATTCGGATGCAGAGGAATCTATCCCTTTGGCCTCTACACTCCATGAGAGAGCACTTTCAATGGCAAGGTCAGGATTTCTCTGATTCTAGAAAAAGATTAAGGACCTTTTTGCATTTGCCTCAGCATAGGCCCTTAGCTATACCTCCTGTTCTAAATGTAATTGATGATGTGTACAATGATGTCAGTACAGCCCCTGATTCTCTTCCTCCGGCCCCTGCCAAACCTGACAGATATTACAGGGTCCCGGATTCTCATTTCCATCTGTATAAAGCCCATGCTGCAGACCCAGAAACTATTTCTCAGGGCCCTAAAGGGGTTGCAGCCGCTACTGCCAAAAAAACCCTACCCTCTGATAGAGAGTCTAGAGCTTTAGAGAGATGGGGAAAAAATGTGTATACTTCTGCAACTCTTTCTGCCAGGGCATTAAACTGTCAATTCCATATGATACAGTACCAAGAGTTTTTGTTAGATCAACTGAATAAGAAACTTTCTTCTCCTGAACCCTTAGACCGTAAATCCCTTCAGGATTTGGTACATAACTCACAACAGGTTAGTAATCATTTTTTAAAATGTGGCTATGATGCACTGGAGGCTTCCTTTAGATCAGCTATGACTGGGGCAGTTATTCGTAGGCATGCCTGGCTAAAGGAGCAATCTTTGCCAGACCATGTCAAAGCTAAACTCCTCGATGCTCCAATGGAGAAACAAAATTTATTTGGCTCCCCTGCACAGGAGATTCTAAAAAAGGTTGAAGAAAAAGCAAAATCTGTGCAAACAGTTAAGGATTTCCTGCAAGTTCAACCACCGAGGTTCAGCAGAAACTGGCCTACAAAGAATTGGTCCTTTCCAGACTCTACCAGAGCACAGAGAGGCAGGAACAGGCGCCCTAAAGGCAGAGGTCAATCGAAGGGCTCCTACAGAGGCCGTCAGTGGCAGCCTGCCAACCAGAGAAGTAGTGCCACTGCTACAACTACAACCACTACTACAGGACAGACCCAATGACTTGACTCTGATTCCGCCTACCTGGGATCAACTGGAAGCACCCTTGGGCGGAAAGCTGGCTTTATTCTCAAAAAACTGGCATTGCATTACAAAGGATACATGGACATTGCAAATAATAGACAAAGGATACAGGTTTCACTTCCACACTTTGCCAAAAAGAAGCGGAATGCCAAACCTTCCACCAAATCAGAAGGCAGAGGCTTTAAGACAAATCAGCAATTTACTTCAGATGAAAGCCATAGAAAAGGTGCCACGTTCAGAACAAGGTCAAGGATTTTACTCCAGACTATTCCTTGTACCAAGAAAAGAAAACCAATGGAGGCCTATTCTCGACCTGTCCGCACTGAACACTTATCTCATTGTGCCAAAATTCAAAATGCTGACCCTACAGCAACTTCTTCCCATGTTGGGCAAGGAGTCTTGGCTGGTGACTCTAGATCTCAAGGAGGCATACCTGCACGTCCCTATCTATCAAATTGCAGAAGACACCTCAGATTTCTTGCAGGATCAGAGCATTATCAATTCTCAGCATTGCCCTTTGGCTTATCTACTGCGCCCAGAGTATTCACGAAATGCCTGGCATCAGTAATTGCACATTGCAGACTTCAGGGAATTCAAATTTATCCATACCTGGACGACTGCCTAATACAAGCGGACAACAAGAAAAAATTGTTAAGGGACTTGGCCTATGCCATACACCTGCTACAGACCTTGGGATACACAGTCAACATCCAAAAGTCAAGACTACTTCCATCCCAAAGGATAACTTTTCTGAGTGCAGATCTGGACACAATCACCCAGATGGCTTTTCTCACAGAAGAAAAACAAAAACAACTTCCAGATTACTTCATGACTCTGTCAAGACAAACTCACCTTACTGCAAGGAAAGTCCTGCAGGCCCTGGGTTACATGGCATCTTGCATAATTTTAATCCCACATGCCAGGCTGCATATGAGGAAATTACAATGGTACCTAAAGGAGTGTATGGTCTCAACACAGTCACAGTTTAGAAACCATGATACCAATCATTCCATTCCTTCAAAATGAATTCTTGTGGTGGGCTCAGGCCTGCCAGTCCAACAGAGGCTTGCCTTTCAACAAACCAAAAACAAGGCAGACCATCACCACGGACGCCTCAGACCGAGGATGGAGAGCACACATGGAGGACAAATGTATCCAAGGCCTATGGCCTCAAGGGCAGCTAAGCATGCACACAAACCAAAAGGAGATGCTGGCAGTGAGGCATGCAATCGAGGCATTCAGACCCTTCCTCCAACAAGGTCATCTGTTAATAAGGACAGACACCACAACGGTCATGTGGTACATAAACAAACAGGGAGGCACACATTCCTACCCTCTATGCCGGATGGCTATGAATCTGTGGAATCTATGCCTGAATCTCAATATTCAGCTGCAGGCCCAATTCGTACCAGGAAAAGAAAATGCACTAGCAGACAGCTTAAGCAGAACTACCATGGATGCACACGAATGGATGCTGCATCCAGACATCTTCAAACTCATAACAAAGACATGGGGAATGCCGGAGATAGATCTGTTCGCTTCCCCACTCAACCACCAACTGAAGACATTCTGCTCAAGGACATACCACCCACAAGCTTGGAGGGTGGACTCTCTCTCTTTCAGCTGGAATGCCCTAACAGTATATGCCTTCCCACCTCTTCCATTGATGTACAAGGTACTACTAAAGATCAGGGAGGAACAGCCAAAAGTGATACTAATAGCTCCGGACTGGCCAAGACAACACTGGTATCCATTATTGAGAAGCATGTCTCAGACAAAATCATGGCCTCTCCCCCTAAGGCCTCTTCTTCTGACGCAGAACAATTTCAAGACCCTGCATCCCAACTTGAAAACATTGCAACTAACTGCCTGGAAAATTCCTTAAACCCCAATCAAACTATTTTATCTCAGAGGGTAAAGGACATCATCCTGGAGGCTCGCAGGCCCTCCACAAGGAAGACATACTCAGCTAAATGGAAGAGATTTCACATTTGGAGCACATCAAAGGGAACGGATGTTACAGTGGCAAACTTAACACATATCCTGGAATATTTAGCAGAATTGTTCCACAATGGCCTGTCCTATTCTTCCATTAAGATTCATGCTTCAGCAATCTCAGCAGAATACAATGTGGATCCACCTATCTTCTCACACCCTCTCCTCAGACAATTTCTGAGAGGGATAAAAAATATTAAACCTCCAAGAAAACCCCCTCTACCTGCCTGGGATCTCAACTTTGTGCTGGAGAAACTGACACTACCTCCTTTTGAACCAGCAGCATCAGCGGATCTACAGTTTCTATCTTGGAAAACTGCATTCCTTCTGGCAATCACTTCAGCAAGAAGAGTATCTGAGTTACAAGCATTAATGGCAGTCCAGCCTTTTCTTATTTTTCACCAGGACAGAGTGTCACTAAGAACCAATCCTACTTTTATGCCAAAGGTGGTATCTAGGGTATCCTTGAACCAAGCTATTCACTTACCTACGTTTTTCTCTAATCCACAGAATAGAGGGGAAAAACTTTTGCACACCCTGGATATACACAGACAACTACGCTACTACTTGGACAGAACAAAAACTAGCAGAAAACCTGACCAGCTTTTTGTGGCATATGCAATTGGGGTGCAAGGAAGAGCAATTTCCAAACAGACAATTTCAAAATGGATAGGAAATTGTATTAGCTTTTGCTACTCTTTTCATGGAAAGACAGTTCCTGAAAATATCAGGCCTCACTCCACAAGGGCCACGGCCACCACTACAGCCTTCCTACGGGGGGTGGCTACCAAGGACATTTTAGAAGCTGCTACTTGGAGCTCCGTGCATACATTTGCCAAGCATTACAATCTACCTTTATACTCTAGATCCAGAGCAGGCTTTGCAACTGCAGTCCTGCAGGGGATCTTGACTACACCATCCTTTTAAGTACCTCCTCCCCCAGATTGGCTATAGTATTCTACCCATATGTTATGACTGCAGATGCATCCTTGAAGGACATAGTACAGTTTTGTACCTACCATAAATGTAGATGTCCGATAGGTATGCATCTGCAGTCAGGATTACCCTCCCTCCTTCCCCTCTGTGGTAGTCCTAGGGTGCTTACCCCTCTTTTAGCTAGCTGGGGGAATCTATTATGGTGTATTTGTTTGTTTATACATGTATATAATTTGCAAATGTTTGGAAATTTTCAGCATTTATCCAAATTTAGCCTTCCTAGAGGGCACCTGGCATCTGGGGCAAGAAAAACTGAGGAAAATGGCGTCGGCTGATGCTTTTATACCCCAGAAGCTCTGACGTCGGGGAAAGGGCGACATCAGCCGAGGCCAGACCCAGACTTTGGAATCCGGCCGACCGAAGGGCTGCCTGAGGCAGGACAAACCCATATGTTATGACTGCAGATGCGTACCTATCGGACATCTACATTTATGGTAGGTACAAAACTGTACTCTCTTCCTTCTCTGAATTTAGAGTTGGACAACTGATCTATTTTCCTAAACCAAACATCCAGTCCAGGAAATATCTGAGCATTCATTGCAAGTCAGAGTGTGAAGGAGTCCTCTGAACCCTAGGTTCTGGCTCTGCAAAGAAAATTAGGAGATGGAGTGGCTCAACAAAACCTTCAGAAATACCATTAAGAGGAAGTGTAGCTTTGCCCAGAAGGAATACCCCATCTTTGAAAGGACCACATTTTTTCATGTATACAAGGGTCTGGAACTTTTTATCATACAGTGTGAAGTAATGGATAGTGTGAAAAGGGTATTCCACAATGCAGACTTCAGTGCCACTGTTCTAGCAGGTTAAAATGGTGGACAGGCAAGTGTGGCAACCATGAAATTCAGATCCCACAGATACGTAGGGCCCTTCCTTGCAGGCCAGAGATGCAGTTCTCTTAAGTAACTGTTTAACTGACTGATTCTCGGCCACAACCCTGTCCCTCAAGGTTATGTTGCACAGAATTAGTTAACAAGTGCGCATTGAACGTGGATTGATGCCAAAGTCCTATTGATATCTGAAATGCATAAAGACCACCTGCAAGCTGACTTTATAGGGAGGTACAGTGTATCAGTTCACTTAAATTATGAATATTTTCCACTTGATGGGGATAAGCCTGATGAGTGAATTTCTGCCTTGTAACTTCAGTCACTTATGAAACCCCTACTAGCAAATTTGGTGGCATAAGTAGGAACTAACCCTTATAGTCTGAAGTACAGGTAATCTAAAAGGAGTGTAAGCCATTAAATATTGAGATCTGGATTGATCCAGCTTTTTCTTCTTCAGCAGCCTTCTAGCTGTACAGGGTAGGTTTTCATTTAGCAAGAGTGTACTTCTTCCCATACTTGTTACCCCCCCCCCCCCACACACACACACACACACACACACACACACACACTTCCCATCATTGGATGCATTTCTGAAACCTATTTACACTCCAAATACTGCAAAACTGTATCTGTCCCTTTGTTGTTTAACCAGGCACAAAAACTTAATCACTGCCAAGCAATCACACAGGCTGGCTTCTAGTTACCTACAGGTATACATATCAGTTGAGAACACTTTTATGCCTGCCACAAACTCCTTCACATGAACAACTACAAGACCTTACCTTGACTAATTTCCATTAAATAGTGCGAGTCTCTCAGGTTTTTCTGACTCAGTTACTCTGACCCTGAATACTGTTGAAGCAGTAGAGAATACAGAGTGTCTGGTTTCAATAATGGCTTCCCTAAGAAAACAGTGGTGTCTACATCATCCTGTATCTGGATGATTGATTGTTGTAAACAGAGAGCAGGAACTATTGGCCAAGCTGAAGTTCACCTTAAGTTCCCAGAGGAACTTGGGTTTTCTCAAAGTCGGTTCTAAAGCCTGGTGCTTGTACAGGAAACTTCAAGGTCTCAAATTGTGGATTACTGCCCAGATGTGCATACATCCACCTGAAGGTATTCAGTCTGATTTGGAAGCCAAGAATTCTGTAACTTGTAGCATGTGACACAGTCTCATAAGCATTATAAGTTCATTAGCATGGATTCCCCTAAATCAGTAGCCATCCCACCTGTCCAAGGGAGCTTAAGAGGAGAACCTTTACTACATCTTATGTCTTCCTGTATTCTCAAAAAACCCTGCTCCCAAGATACCAGACAGATTTTATAGGGTGTATGATACACACACACACACACACACACACACACACACACACACACACTATAGGGTGTATGATATATACACACACACACACACACACACACACACACACACACACACACCTTTACAAGATCATTACTGCAGTCCCATCTAAATATTTATTGATTGTGATAGAATTTCATAATCATTTTCCTGTGCCAATCCTGTATTAAATGACAAGAACAGTCATGCGTTGATAGGTTTGACAAGACAGTTTAATCATATACTGCTTTGGCTTTTGGGGCTGTTAATTGCAGGCACATATCTAAATATTTGTTATCATTTTTGCCAGTATGCAACATTCTTTAACTGTTCCTCAGAATTTAGACAAACTTGAAATGCTCAGTTGTTCTTCTCAAGTCACTAAGTAGTCTTAAGTGTGCTTATGACACAGATGATGTTGTTTCCTGGGCTGCTGATCTGGAACAATCAAGTGTAGAAATGCTTGGGTAAAATTGCAGAACTTCACAGATGTGAAAGGCTCGGCTTGTAAATGTCCCACCTGATAAAGATCTTTTGTTTGGAAGTTCTTCAGTTGAGCTGATTGTAATGCTGGGAGGAAGGAAGTTGTTAGAGGGAGTCTAGCAACTTGCACCCTATTCTGTAGTACCAGAGAAATTATCCCTCCTAACAATGAACCTTTCTTTCAAAAACATTTTCAATCCACTCAGAAGAAAAAAGGTTTCCAAGCAACAGTATAAGAAAAATGGCAGAGACCCAAAAAGAAGTGACAGTGATCTCAATGGCCCTCTTTTTCAAAGGAAAAAACAATGACTATCTGTGCTTTTTAAATTCCATCTCCCCTCCCAAACCCAGACTTCCTACCCAAATTGCAGGCAATCTTTTCTGCTAACTTCATCACTAACAGACTTCAGATGATTATATTTTAAAAAAATAATTCAGCATGGCTATAGACGTCACTGGGCATCCCCATCCATTCATTTAGCATACCTTCTCCTGCAAGTGACCAAATTCATTTTTTCCATCAAAATTTTCCAGCCTGCTTTCGCAGGGGGAGGGTAGAGCCAGTTTCCTCTTCCCAAAAAGGAAAACACTTCTATTTAAAAATGTTTCTGGCTACCAGAAAAGAAGGCACCTGTAAACCTACTTTCAATCTTTGAAAACTGAATACCTTTCTCCTGGTTTCACAATTCAAAATGTCCTCCATAGAAATGTTTTTTCTTCTATCATCCAAGGCATTCCTGATCATTCTAGATCTTAAAGATGCCTACCTACACATTCCTATTCAGTAAACTGACATTTCCTAAGGTCATTGCCTTGGGATTGCAGTATTTAGTGTGTGTGTGTATATGATTTCACTTTAGAACATCGAAAGCCCATAACATTGAAATTAAAAACACTGAGACCAAAATCTTGAAAATTCAAAACACTGAAAACTCAAAACATTGAATCCCATAACACTGAAAAAACATAGGGAAGCAACATGTACTGTATTCCAACATGACTACATACAGAAACAAATAAAAAATAAACCATATTACACTTCTTCAAATATAAGCAGGGGGACAAGACCCTCTGCATCCCCTGCTACTGAAATATATCAACTCCAAGAATGCACTACACTAGACCAAGATGTGTTATGTTGTAGTATAGCAAGTAGGAAGGGAACATGACTTGAGTTTCTCTATGAAACTCTGGTAAGTGTGGGAGAGGGAGAGATGTATAGTAATGTGTAATGTGTTAACAGTGAAGTAGGGCTTCTAAGAGAAGGTTAAAGATAGATGTTCTGTAGTCCTGTCTCACCTTCTTTCTTACATATGGTTTCAGAGCTGATCCTCTGCTCCGACTCAGCCTATTTACAAGCTGGAAGTCTTCTAGTTGGCTCGTGGCTAGGAAGGTATCCCATAGTGCACCAGTGAAATCCCCAGATCTCGTTTTTCGCATCGACTAGTTCGGTTGTGCTTCTCTTTGGCTCTGGCTAAGTGTTGCATTTACTTAAACTTTTTAAAATATTTTGGGACTGTTTTAGTTTAAAATAGAAAAACTGTTACTGTGTTGTCACAGTTACAATAGTTTGCTATTAGAATAGTTAGTCTTTTATACTTGTGCCATTTTGTGCAATCTTGGCCTTTTTTGACTTCTTAGTATTGGTATCCTGAGTGCTGGTTTTCGTTTGTTGTTAGACTTAGTATTTGTAGGTGCCTTTTGCGCTCTGTTAGACTGTGTGTTAGTAGGCAAAGTCAAGTTTTTGGCGGTTTTCCGCTTGTTGAATTATCATTGTTAACAGAACTCGTTCTTTTATTCCTTAGTCATAAGTCTGAGTGTTTTGCGGATTTCCGCTTGTTTCATTGGTTACTATTAATATTCCTGTTCGGGTGTTTGAAATTCTCTGCTTACTGTAACTTTCTAGGTCTGTTTTAGTTAGAAGACCTAGTTTCTCCATTTCCCTATCTGCCCAGGCTAGGCCCGTTTAAGTTAGAGGACCTAGTCCTTGTGGTGTCTTTCTCTTTCCTGCAGGGCTAGGCCCGTTTAAATTACAGGACCTAGTCCTCCCTCTCCTCCTTTCTGTGTGCGTGTGCTCATCTCTGTGAGAATGTCTAAAGAGAGTAAGGATCATAAGCCATCTGGCTTTAAGAAATGTATTAAATGTTCACAGAAGATGACAATAACTGATGGCCACAGTAACTGCGTTTACTGTTTGGGGGCCATCCATTTACTGGAGACCTGCTTATTTTGCCACGCTTTCAGTCCTAGGGTGTTGCAAGAGAGAAAAAACAAGCTCATTCTAAAAGGTGGTCTTAAACCTTCCTTTGAGGAAGATCTGTCTAGCTCTTCCTCCTCTTCCAAATCTACAAAGAGAAAGTCTAAAAGGCCCTCCCCAGCACTGGCTGGTGTCTCAGAGCCACCTCTTAAAATCACCAAATCAGACAAGTCCACTGTCTCATCGGCTCCACAGAATTTGGTGCCGACTGAGAGCAGTACTGTAATTATAGGGTCAGTTCCAAGTATTTCGGAGTCGACCGCTGAGACCATTTCACGAGGCCGGTCTATGGATCCTCTACCGGTCTCCCTTATATTGAAGTCTCCAATACTGCAGAGATCCCGCTCTCCTACTCTCATCCAGGTCTTCCAGGAGTGTATCGGAAGAAGATGTGGAGAGGGTAGTTCTAAGACTGTTGAAGTCATTTGCCTTACCTAAATTGTCGTTGGCTCCGACCCAGTCTGTTCTGGAGCCACTTGAGTCCATTAAGCCCCCTCTGATCATTCCTCCTCCGAGCCATGCTGGTCTTTCAGAGCAGGAGTATTTGGTACCACTGGTAGAACCTTTGGCTCCAGCTCCCCCTGTGGCTGTTTCAGAGCAGAGTTTTGCTCTGACACTTTTGGCACCATCTGTGCGGTCTAGGAGCTGAAGCTCCCCGTCCCGACTGGGATGCTTGAAACCGAACTTCTTCGGTTCAGAGTCTTTCTCTCGTCGCATCAGCTAGGGTGAGTTCAGATCCTATGTCTATCTTGGATCCGATGGCTCTAGAGCAGACAGCATCCTCGGCCCCCTCGGAGCCGGAGAGGTCGGCATTCGAGATGATGAGTGTGCTGTCCAGATCGTCAGCTCCTACCAAGGGTACCGACACTTTTACCACTAAGGCACTTACTTCTGTCTCCGCTGCTACTCGCTCCTTGGACAGCAGAGATCCTCAGCCTCAGGAGCCACTGGCTGGTGGCCCCCACTCTTCTGAGACCTCCCTGGAATATCCTTCTGAGGAGCCTCCGCGGAAAAGAACATGTAAGAGAAAGCATGTAGACTCCCAGGATGTGTCTCTGACACTGACCTTGAGGAGTCAGAAGGGTCCCCCAAGTCATCCTCTGATGATGTCTCCTTCGTAGACATCCTGGAAATCCTTAAACAGAGGTGCAGCTGGCCCACTGTCACCCCTTCTGATGAGTCAGTGTTACTGAAGGCTTTTGAGTCTCAACCTTCAGCCTCTTGGGTGTCTCCACCCTTCAACGACTTGATGGAGCTAGTTAGTCGGAAGGTGTGGGATACTCCTGATGCCGTGGAGCCATTCCCCAGGAGACCGAATAAGTTTCTTTCTGCACCCCAGAAAAGGATTTCTTGTCTAAAGGTGTTCCCATAGATGCCATGGTGGTGGCGGCGGCCGCTAAGAAGGAGCTAGCTGAAACTTCTTCTTCTGTTCATCCGCCGAATAAGGAGTCTTCGGGAAGCATATCTTTTCTTCAGCGGCATTTACCCTTAGATCGCTGAACTACCTTACTCACTTCACAAGGCTTCAGAGAGATCTCCTTAAAGAGTTAGGAGAATCTCTATAAGGTACATGTACTGAGGTAGTCCCTGACAAGGTGTCTGCCCAGTTGTCCACCTTGAACTCTATCGTCAACTCTTCCATGTGGCTTATTTTGTATGCAGCCAATGGAGTGAGTAGAGCAGCGGGTACAGGAATTTCCCTAAGGTGTCATTCCTGGATGCATTTGTGTAACTTTGCGGAACCATTCAAGTCTACCTTTACCGATGCCCCCTTCGGTTCCTCATTGTTTGGACCCAAGGTAAAAGACACTCTCTCACCCGGTGCGAACAAGAAGGAAAAAAACTCTCTGCCATGGGAGTACGTTTTTCTGTTCCCTCTAGACTATACCCTAAGGGTCAGAGGGGGTGGTAAGATGTGGTTCAAGAAGTCCCAGAGGTTTTTCCAGGATGCACAGGGTGACTCCTTCATAGGAGGAGGAGGAGGAGGAGGAAATGGTAGACATCACCTTAGAGGCAGGGGCGGTCGGCAAAACCAGGGAGATTGTGATTCCTTTCAGGGCCAGCCTTACCAAGCGCTCCTGATGTAGGGGCCCGACTGTGCTTTTCTGAGGCCGGTCGGGGGTCGCATTTGTTTGTATCCAGAAGCCTGGTTGGGTATCACTCAAGACAAGTGGATACAAAGAATTATTGCCAGAGGTTATGTCATACCCTTTTCTCTTCCACCCTTTGTTCCCAAGAGGATCCCGGATGTTCCACCCAATCACAGGGATCAGGCAACTGTGGAGGTCAACAAGTTGCTGTCAAAAAGAATCCTCCAAACAGTCCCAGCCGACCAAATAGGATCCGGAACTTACTCCAGATTCTTTTTAGTGCCAAAATGTACAGGGAACTGGAGACCCATTTTGGACCTCAGCAGATTGAACGAATCCATAAAAAGGGACAAGTTACAGATGGTGACACTGCAGTCTATACTCCCGTTATTAGGGAAAGACAATTGGATGTGCTCAATAGATCTCAAAGACGCCTACTACCACATACAAATGGACAGGGCATCAAGGTGTCATCTACACTTCCGGCTGGGAGCCAGTCATTACCAGTTTCATGCTCTGCCCTTTGGTCTCACCACAGCCCCCAGGGTGTTCACCAAATGTATGACAGTAGTGACATCTTAGCTGAGACGTCGAGGATTCCAGGTGTTCCCGTATCTGGTCGACTGGCTCTTGACTGCTGCTACCAGGCATCTATTTCTTCAGACCAGGAACGCTACTATTCAGCTTTGTGCCCAGCTGCCAATTTCTGTAAACTGGGAAAAATCTGCCTTATTGCCCCCTCAATCTGTAATTTTTATAGGCGCAGAGATACACACAGTAAACATGTTGGCTCGTCTTCCTATCGAAAGGGCACAGAGTCTGGTTCTTCAAATCCGGCGTCTTCTCCCCTTACGAAAGGTCAAAGCCAAGACTATTCTGCAGCTTCTATGGACCATGGCTTCACAATATTACTAGTGCCACTAGCCAGGCTACACATGAGAATTCTTCAGTGGCTCCTGTCGTTGCCAATGTTTTTTTCAGCACCTTCCATTATCTCATCACATTCTGCTGACAGAATCTTGCAAGAAGGACCTCCTTTGGTGGACACTACCCAATAAGTTAACCACGGGCACTTCATTTGATGTTCATCGTGTTTGCTGCAGTCATTACACTTGGGTTATCCTGCCGTCAGGTGGTCCCGCAGTTGGCCAGATTTCCAAAGTCTCGGTCTGGCGTCTGTTGCTGTCGCCTCCTCCCTGACGTCAGTGCGTCAGGGGTATATAAGAAGCAGCCGACGCTATGTTCTTCGGTCTTTCTTGCCACGCGGTGCCCGAAGCAAAAGCAGTTCGCAAGTGCCGGTCGGCCGACTCCTGAGATATCAGTTTCAAATTTCAGAACCAAAGTCTTCAATAAAGCTAAGTACCCCGTTGGGGAAACTTTTTCTTGCCTCAGACCGATGTCAGTAAAAGTTAATAATTGTAATTCTTGTGGGAAGCAAATACCTCATAAGGATTTTCATTCTTACTGTATTCCTTGCCTAGGCCCAGATCACGATGTCACTAGTTGCCAGTTTTGTGCTAGATTTAACAAATGCATTATTAAACGTCGGTTTGATTTTGCTCGCCATTACTTTGGCCGAAGGTTTAATTATACCATGCCATTGGAACAACCGACGACCGGAATTCACAAAAAATGCAAAGATAAGGACAGGCATCTGAGGCCCAAAACTGACAAAAGCCTCTTCTAGGCCAGTCGCCGGTTCTCACTGAGGCACTTTTGCAGCCCCTGACACCCGCTAGCTCAGAGCCGCAGGCCGCGACCGACTCCCACGTGGAGTTGCCTAGGCCTCTGGATACTCAAGGTGTCGGGCCTATGGAGACTAACCCTTCAGATGGGTCCGGAGCCGCTGAGCAGGCATCGGCTTCTGAGGGTGTTTTCAGACCTTCACAACTTACCATTGCATCTACAGCCAAGTCTAAAACTACATTAAAGACAAAGAAGCAAGTACAGTATTCACCTGGACAGGCCTCCATGCCTAAAAAACAGATGCTCAAAATGGCTGAAAACTTAATTACTCTGATCAGGGGTTCCCATCCCCCTCCTGATAAAAGGCCTAGGCAGGATACAGACTATGATCCCTCTGACCAGGTTTCAATATATTCCGATTCCTCTTCAAACCAGGGATACTCTTTACCCCCCTTTGAGGGCTCTGATGCTGAAGAATCAATTCCTTCAGCCTCTCCTCTTGAGGATTACTCTTTTGGGGAAACTTTACATACCATGAGGAAGCATTTCCATTGGGAGGGCCAGGATTACTCAGAATCCAAGAAAAGGCTCAGAGACTTTCTTTTATTGCCTCAGCACAGGCCCCTTGCTATTCCGCCAGTGTTGGATATTGTGGACGATGTGTTCTCTGAATCCAGTTTAAATCCAAATTCTTTACCCCCTGCTCCAGTCAAGCCAGACAAGGTACTACAGAGTCCCTGACTCTCACAAATTTCTTTATAAAAACCCTGCTGCTGACCCAGAAACTATTTCCCAGGGTCCCAAAGGGGAAAAGGCCTCCACGACTAAAAATCCAGTTCCCTCAGACAGGGATTCTCGAGCATTAGACAGATGGGGGAAGAAAGTTTACACCTCTGCAACTTTAGCAGTAAGGGCTTTAAACTGCCAGTTTCACATGCTTAAATATCAACAACATTTACTGTCTCAGTTAAAACAGAAAATGAGTACAAGTGCAGAACAACTTGATTTTAAGGAAATGCAGGACTTATTGCATGCAGCTGAACAAGTGGGAAAGCATACTTTGCAATGTGGATGTCCTTCAAGAATGCAACTGCAGTCATAACATGTGGGATGTCCTTCATGGATGCATCTGCAGTCATAACAACTGGGTTGTCCTGTCGTCAGGCAGCCCTTCGGTCGGCCGGATTCCAAAGTCCGGGTCCGGCTTCGGCTGATGTCGCACTTCACCCGACGTCATCTCTGCTGGTCTTCGGGTATAAAGGCATCAGCCGACGCCATTTTCCTCAGTCTTTCTTGCCGCGTGGCCAAGCAGAAGCTGTTCGCAAGTGCGGTCGGTCAGATCCAGAGATTACTACTTCGAATACTACTTGAAGACTTCTAAAAGCTAAGTACCCGTTGGGGACTCTTTCTTGCCTCAGCCGATGTCAGAAAAAGTCAATAACTGTTTAACTTGTGGGAAACAAATACCTCATAAAGATTTCCACTCTTACTGTTTGCCTTGTTTAGGCCCAGACCACGCCGTAGCAGCCTGTTCAGCCTGTGCCTCATTCAACCGACGAACGCTTAGGCGTCGGTCGGAGTTTGCTGAACAGTTTTTCGGCTCAGATTTTGCGTACATTATGCCGTCGGATCCTCCGACTACCCAGATTGTTAAAACGCAAAGAAAAGACCGACACTCGCGGTCCGCGGTTTCGGCGAAACCATGGTTAAGCAAACGCGAGTGTCTCGGTTTCGGCGAAACCGAGAAAACTGATCAAAGCACAGCTGAATCAATGACTACTACTGAGGCTCCTGCTACCTTACTTGAATCGGCCTCAGAAATCTTGCCTACAGTGGTTACTAGTGACTTATCAGACACCATCCCTTTGGATGTCTCTACCCCAGCACGTGGTGCTGCTAGGCCTCCTGCAGCCATGTCTATTAAGGCCTTTACCAGGGCTAAAGCAGCCAAATCTACTAAATCAGTGCCTGTTAAACCCCCCTCAACTAGGCCCACTTCTAGTTCACATATGCTTACTCTGGCAGAAGATTTAATATCCTTAATTAGGGGATCTCAATCTCACCCAGACAGGGCCTCTCAGCCCCAGAAAAGAGACCTAGAGCAGAGCCCCGAGCCCGTGTCCTCTGATGATTCCGCGGAGGACTCTGATATTACAGACCAGCCAGAGGCTCATTTCTCCAATTATGAAGACTCAGATGCTGAAGAATCCATTCCAGCTGCTTCTCCTCCAGAAGAATTCTCCTTTGGGGAAACCTTACATGCCATGCGAGAACAATTCCAATGGCAGGAACAGGATTTTTCAGATTCCAGAAAAAGACTTAGGACTTTTCTGCACCTACCACAACACAGGCCTTTAGCTATACCTCCTGTCCTCTCTGTTGTGGACGATGCATTTAATGATGTCTGCACTGCACCAGATTCCTTACCTCCAGCCCCTGTCAAACCAGACAGATTCTACAGGGTTCCAGACACTCATCACCACTTATACAAGGCCCCACTTGCAGACCCCGAAACTATATCCCAGGGGCCTAAGGCAGTAGCCTCGACCACAGCAAAAAACCCTATTCCTTCTCAAAGGGAAGCCAGGTCTTTAGACAGATGGGGCAAAAAGGTTTACACCTCCGCTACTCTCTCTGCTAGAGCTTTAAATTGTCAGTTTCACATGATACAATACCAAGAGTTTATGCTTGATCAGTTAACCAAAAAGCTATCCTCTGATGACTCCATAGATAAGAAATATATATTAGAAATGGTAAATAACATACAACAGGTTAGTAACCATTCCTTAAAATGTGGCTATGATGCACTGGAGGCTTCATTTAGATCAGCCATGACTGGCACAGTGATAAGAAGACATGCATGGCTGAAGGAACAGGTCTTACCGGATCATGTTACAGCTAAGTTATTAGATGCACCTATGGATAAGGCCAGTTTGTTTGGTACACCTGCCCAGCAGGTAATGAAGAAAATGGAAGAAAAGGCAAAATCTGTACAAACGGTTAAAGATTTCTTGCAGGTTCAACCCCCAAGGTTTAGCAGGAACTGGCCTGCCAAAAATTGGTCCTTTCCTGACCACAAGATCCCAAAGGGGCAGGAATAGACGTCCCAGAGGCAGAAATCAATCCAGAGGGGGTGCCTACAGAGGACGACAGTGGCAAGGTAATAACAGAGGCACAGACACAGCCACTGCCACTACAACAGCACAGTGACTTGTTTCTAACTCCGCCTACCAGGGAACAAATAGCAGCACCATTAGGCGGAAAATTAACCTTATTTTTGAAGAACTGGCACTATATCACAAAAGACAAGTGGATTCTGCAAACCATAGACCAAGGATACCGGTTCCACTTCCACTTCCACACTTTACCAGTCAAAAGAGGAATGCCAAACCTGCCTCCAAATCAAAAAACAGAAGCTCTACAGCAGATAATGCAACTAACAAAGATGAGAGCTGTGGAAAGAGTGCCAATAACAGAACAAGGCAAAGGATTCTACTCCAGACTATTCCTAGTTCCAAGAAAGGAAAAAAGCTGGAGACCTATTCTCGACCTGTCCATCTTAAATACATACATCATTGTCCCAAAATTCAAAATGCTGACCCTCCAGCAACTTCTTCCCATGCTGGGCAAGGAGTGCTGGCTGGTAACTCTAGATCTCAAGGAGGCATACCTGCACGTCCCCATACGACCAATTTGCAGAAGATACCTCAGATTTCTTGCAGGATCAGAGCACTATCAATTCTCAGCATTGCCCTTTGGCTTATCTACTGCGCCCAGAGTATTCACAAAATGCCTGGCATCAGTAATCGCCCACTGCAGACTACAGGGAATCTAAATTTATCCATACCTGGACGACTGCCTGCTACAGGGGGACAACAAAAGCAAGCTGACAACAGATTTACAAAGGGTCATTTACTTGCTACAAGCACTGGGATACACAGTCAATTTACAAAAGTCAAGGCTGATACCATCCCAAACAAGGACATTCTTGGGCGCGGAATTGGACACAGTAAAACAAATGGCATTCCTAACTACAGAAAAACAAAAAGAACTCCCTCTTTACTTCTTGGCACTAACAAAACAGAACAAGCTAACAGCGAGAAAAGTTCTACAGGCCTTGGGCTTCATGGCATCCTGCATAATCTTGGTTCCACATGCCAGACTGCATATGAGAAAACTACAGTGGTACCTAAAGAATTTATGGTCCCAACACAGGCACAGCCTAGAAGCAGAAATTCCTCTAATCCCATGCCTAAAACAGGAGTTCCTATGGTGGGCTCAAGCATGCCAGTCAAATCCAGGCCTACCCTTTCACAACTATCAAGCAAGCCAAACCATCACAACAGACTCCTCAGACCTAGGATGGGGGGCTCACATGCTGGACAAATGGGCAACAGGATTGTGGACACAGGATCAGCTCCATCTGCACATCAACCTAAAAGAAATGCTGGCAGTAAAACTGGCAATCCAAAATTCAGACCATTCCTCAAAGCAGGACATTTGATGATAAGGACAGACAACACCACAGTCATGTGGTACATCAACAAACAGGGAGGCACTCATTCATACCCCCTATGCAGAATGACTTTGGACCTTTGGAACCTGGCACTCAGCTACAACATCCAGTTACAGGCAATATTCGTACCAGGAAAGGAGAATACTCTAGCAGACATGTTAAGCAGAACCACCTCGGATGCTCACGAATGGATGCTACACCCGGACATCTTCAAGGCCATCTCAAAGAAATGGGGAATGCCACAGATAGATCTATTCGCTTCCCCTCTCAATCACCAGCTCAAAAAATTCTGCACAAGGACATTCCACCCACTTGCATGGAAAGTGGACTCGCTCTCCTTCAGCTGGAAAGGTCTGACAGCATATGCATTCCCACCTCTTCCCTTGATACACAGGGTATTACTAAAAATCAAGGAGGAACGTCCAAGGATAACCCTGATAGCTCCAAACTGGCCAAGACAACACTGGTACCCATTGCTGAGGAGCATGTCTCGGGACAAAATGTGGTCAATACCCCTGATGCCTTTGATGTTAACCCAGAACAACTACAGCATCATGCATCCAAACCTAAAAACGTTGCAACTGACTGCATGGAACATCACATAGCAGCAACTAATCCAGAGCTTTCCCAAAGGGTTAAAGACATTATCCTTGAAGCCCGCAGACCTACAACAAGAAGGAACTATGCAGGAAAATGGAAAAGGTTTGTTATTTGGAGTGCTGAAAGAGGAAAAGATGTGTCGAATATAGACATTGCTAATATTCTGGAGTATTTGGCAGAGCTTCTACATACAGGCCTGTCCTATTCCTCCATCAAGATACATGCATCAGCTATTTCAGCAGAATACAGCTTTGATCCACCTGTCTTTTCACATCCTTTACTCAGGCAGTTCCTCAGAGGGATCAAGAATGTAAAACCTCCTAGGAAACCACCATTGCCAGCTTGGGATTTGAACTTTGTGCTGGAAAAGTTGACACTCGCACCTTTTGAACCAGCAGCAACAGCAGACCTGCAGCATCTATCGTGGAAAACTGCTTTCCTACTGGCAATAACCTCAGCAAGAAGGGTTTCTGAACTTCAGGCCCTAATGGCAGTACAACCCTTCCTAATCTTCTACCAAGATAGTGTCCATGAGGACTAATCCTACATTTATGCCTAAGGTGGTATCCAGAGTGTCTTTAAACCAGGCAATCCACCTACCTACCTTCTTCCCAAACCCACAAAACAGAGGAGAAAGAATGCTGCATACCTTGGATGTACATAGACAGCTACGCTACTACCTGGACAGAACAAAAAGTAACAGAAAAACTGACCAGCTGTTTGTAGCCTATGCAACAGGAAGGGAAGGAAAAGCAATTTCCAAACAGACAATCTCCAAATGGATAGGAAATTGCATACGATTCTGTTACTGCTTTCATGGAAAACCAATTCCACAGAACATAAGGCCTCATTCTACAAGGGCAACAGCCACTACCACAGCCTTCTTACGAGGAGTGGCAACCAAGGACATTATTGAGGCGGCTACTTGGACCTCCGTGCATACATTTGCCAAGCATTATAATTTACCTCTGTATTCCAGATCCCGAGCAGGGTTTGCCACTGCTGTACTGCAAGGGATCCTAACCACACCATAATCTATTCTTCCTCCTCCCTAGTTGGCTATGGTATTCTACCCAGTTGTTATGACTGCAGATGCATCCATGAAGGACATAGTACAGTTTTGTACCTACCATAAATGTAGATGTCCGAACTGGATAGCATCTGCAGTCAGGATTACCTCCCTCCTTCCCTCTGTGGTACTCCTAGGGTATTTACCCTCCTAATAGCTAGCTGGGGGAGTCTCTTATGGTGTATTTGTTTGTATATATGTACATACATGATTATTTTTGTGTTTGCCTTCTATTTTTGGAAACATTGGCATTTACCCAAAATTTAGCCTTCCTAGAGGGCAACTGGCATCTGGGGCAAGAAACACTGAGGAAAATGGCGTCGGCTGATGCCTTTATACCCGAAGACCAGCAGAGATGACGTCGGGTGAAGTGCGACATCAGCCGAAGCCGGACCCGGACTTTGGAATCCGGCCGACCGAAGGGCTGCCTGACGACAGGACAACCCAGTTGTTATGACTGCAGATGCTATCCAGTTCGGACATCTACATTTATGGTAGGTACAAAACTGTACTTTGTCCTGCCTCAGGCAGCCCTCGGTCGGCCGGATTCCAAAGTCTGGGTCCGACATCGGCTGATGTCGCATTTCTCTCCGACGTCAGAGCGGCTGGAGTACATAAGCATCAGCCGACGCCATTTTCTTCAGTCTTTCTTGCAGCGGTGCCAAGCAGAAGCAGTTCGCAAGTGCCAGTCGGTCAGCTCCTGTATTCTACGATACCGAAGTCATCAAAAAAGCTAAGTACCCCATTGGGGACCTTTTCTTGCCTCAGCCGATGTCAGAAATTACTGAAAAAGTTAACAATTGTCTTTTTTGTGGTAAACAAATACCTCATAAGGATTTCCACTCTTACTGCCTCCCTTGCCTGGGCCCAGACCACGACGTCTCGGCCTGTGTAGCCTGTGCTCGCTTCAACAAGCGCACTCTCAGGCGCCAGGCGGAGTTCGCTGAAGATTTTTTCGGCGATAAATTTGCTTACACCATGCCGTCGGATCTTCCGACAACGCAAACTCCCAAAAAGCGAAAAGACCGGGACCGACATCCTCGGCCCGCGTCTACCACCGACTCCACGCCAATACCTAGCGCGAGTGCTCCGGTTCCCTCTGAGACGGTCTCTCCACCGCTCTGAACCGAAGACACCGCATTACCGACGACTCCAATTCCAGATATTACTCCGACGCCAGTTATAGACTTGCCTCCGGATACCGAAACCAAGGAAATGCCCGAGACCATTGCTGTAGACAAGGTCACTCCTGCACGTGGAGCTGCCAGGCCTCCTATGGCCATGTCTATTAAGGCCTACACTAGGGCTAAGGCAGCCAGCAAAACAAAGCATATTGCTTCCAAATCCTTACCTCAGCCGACTCCGGAGACACAAATTATGTCCATGGCTGCTGATTTAATTTCCATGATCATAGGTTCACAGGCCCATCCTGAGAGAGCATCCCAGCCTCCTCCTGATAAAAGGACCTGGGTTGAACCCTCTGACCCTTCTCCTTCAGATGAAGACTCTGAGGGCTCTGTCCACTCTGATAGCCAGGAAGAGCTCTTCCAGACCTATGAGGACTCGGATACAGAAGATTCCATACCTTCGGCCTCCCCTCCTGAGGATATTTCTTTTGGGGAAGTTCTGCACACCATGAGGGAACATTTCAAGTGGCAGGGTCAGGAATATTCTGATTCTAGGAAACGCCTTAGGACTTTCCTTAAGAAGCCTCAGCACAGGCCCTTAGCTATTCCTCCTGTACTTGATGATGTCCTTCAAGGATGCATCTGCAGTCCTTACAAATGGGTTGTCCTGTCGTCAGGCAGCCCTTCAGTCGGCCGGATTCCAAAGTCTGGGTCTGGCTTCGGCTGGTGTCGCACCTCACCCGACGTCATAGCTGCAGTTATTCGGGTATAAAGGCATCAGCCGATGCCATTTTCCTCAGTCTTTCTTGCCGCGTGGCGCCCGAAGCAGAAGCTGTTCGCAAGTGCCGGTCAGTCAGATCCAGAGATTACTACTACCGAATACTACTTCGAAGACTTCTAAAAAGCTAAGTACCTCGTTGGGGACTCTTTCTTGCCTCAGCCGATGTCAGAAAAAGTGAATAACTGTTTGACTTGTGGGAAACAAATACCTCATAAAGATTTCCACTCTTACTGCTTACCTTGTTTAGGCCCAGACCACGACATAGCAGCTTGTCTAGCCTGTGCTTCTTTTAACCGACGGACGCTTAGACGTCGGTCGGAATTTGCTGAGCAGTTTTTCGGCTCTGATTTCACTTATATTATGCCGTCGGATCCTCCGACTACACAAATTTCCAAAAAACGCAAAGAAAAGGACCGACACTCGCAGTCTGCGGTTTCGGCCGAAACCACGGTTAAGCAAACCGCGAGTGTCTCGGTTTCGGCCGAAACCGAGCAAGTGGTTCTTTCTTCAGCCGAAACCATGCCTTCTACCGACGCCTCTTCTAGCCTGGTAGAATCGGCTTCTGAAGTTCAACCTGCTGTTGTGGTTTCCCAGGAATTATCGGACACTATTCCCTTGGATATATCAACTCCTGCACGTGGAGCTGCTAGGCCTCCTGCAGCCATGTCCATTAAGGCTTTTGCCAGGGCTAAAGCAGCTAAAACTACTAAGACTGTGCCTGCTAAGCCCCCCTCTCACAGGCCCAGCTCCAGTTCACAAATGCTTTCTCTGGCAGAGGATCTTATTTCTTTAATCAGGGGATCCCACCCTCATCCAGACAGGGCCTCTCATCCACCTCCAGAGAAGAGACCTAGAGCAGAGCCCCCCGAGCCAGTGTCCACTGATGATTCCTCTGATGATTCAGACAATACAGACCCTCCAGAGGCTCCTTACTCCCCTTACGAAGACTCTGATGCTGAAGAGTCGATTCCTTCTGCCTCTCCACCTGAGGAATTTTCCTTTGGGGAAACCTTACATGCCATGAGGGAACAGTTTCAGTGGCAAGGCCAAGATTTCTCAGACTCCAGGAAAAGGCTTAGAACCTTCCTGCATTTACCACAACATAGGCCTTTAGCTATTCCTCCAGTTCTTTCTGTTGTAGATGATGCCTTTAATGATGCTTGCTCTGCTCCTGATTCATTACCTCCAGCCCCTGCTAAGCCCGATAGGTTCTACAGGGTCCCGGACACCCATCACCATTTATACAAGGCTCCTTCTGCAGATCCCGAGACTATCTCCCAGGGGCCTAAGGCAGTAGCATCTACCTCTGCTAAGAATCTCCTCCCCTCTGAACGGGAATCCAGGTCCTTAGAGAGATGGGGTAAAAAAGTATACACCTCTGCTACTCTGTCAGCTAGGGCCTTGAACTGTCAATTCCATATGATCCAATATCAGGAGTTTATGCTTGATCAGTTAACTAAAAAACTATCCTCTGATGAGCCTTTAGATAAGAAATATGTTCAGGAAATGGTACATAACATTCAGCAAGTTAGTAACCATTCTTTAAAATGCGGCTATGATGCACTGGAGGCTTCCTTTAGATCAGCCATGACTGGCACAGTTATCAGAAGGCATGCATGGTTGAAAGAACAGGCCTTACCAGACCATGTCAAATCAAGACTACTAGATGCTCCCATGGACAAGGTCAATTTATTTGGTTCTCCTGCTCAGCAGGTAATGAAGAAAATGGAAGAGAAGGCAAAATCTGTACAAACAGTGAAAGACTTCTTACAGGTACAACCCCCAAGGTTTAGCAGGAACTGGCCCTCCAAAAATTGGTCCTTTCCAGACTCCTCTAAAGCACAGAGAGGCAGGAATAGGCGTTCAAGAGGCAGAAATCAATCCAGGGGTGCCTACAGGGGACGCCAGTGGCAGGGCAACAACCAGCGAGGCACAGACACAGCCACCACCACTGCAACAGGACAATCACAGTGACTTGGCTCTGGCTCCGCCTACCAGGGAACAACTAGCAGCACCCTTAGGCGGAAAGCTAGCCTTATTTTCAAAGAACTGGCATTACATCACAAGGGACAAGTGGATTTTGCAAACTATAGACCAAGGTTACAGGTTTTACTTCCATACTCTACCAGGAAAGAGGAATGCCAAACCTACCACCAAATCAAAAGGCAGAAGCTCTAAAACAAATAGCTCAATTACTAAGAATAAGAGCTTTGGAAAAGGTACCATCAATGGAACAAGGAAAGGGATTTTATTCCAGGCTCTTCCTGGTACCAAGAAAAGAGAAAAAATGGAGGCCTATTTTCGACCTGTCCGCTTTAAACACATTTCTCATTGTTCCAAAATTCAAAATGCTGACTCTACAGCAGCTTCTTCCCATGCTGGGCAAGGAGTCTTGGCTGGTAACTCTAGATCTCAAGGAGGCATACCTGCAAGTCCCCATACGACCAAATTGCAGAAGATACCTCAGATTTCTTGCAGGATCAGAGCATTATCAATTCTCAGCATTGCCCTTTGGCTTATCTACTGTGCCCAGAGTGTTCACGAAATGCCTGGCATCAGTAATCGCTCATTGCAGGCTTCAGGGAATCCAAATTTATCCTTACCTGGACGACTGCCTGATACAAGCGGACAACAAAAACAAGCTAACAGAAGACTTACAAAGAGTCATTTATTTGCTACAAGCCCTGGGATATACAGTCAATATAAAAAAGTCAAGGCTGATACCATCCCAAAGAATAACCTTTTTGGGTGCAGAGCTGGACACAACAAAACAGATGGCATTCCTAACTGTAGAAAAACAAGAACAACTTCCTCTCTACTTCTTGGCATTGACAAAGCAGAACCATCTGACAGCAAGAAAAGTTCTGCAAGCCCTAGGCTTCATGGCATCCTGCATAATCCTGGTCCCTCATGCCAGACTGCATATGAGAAAGCTACAGTGGTACCTGAAGAATTTATGGTCTCAACACAAACACAGCCTAGAAACCAAAATTCCACTAATACCATGCCTGAAGCAAGAGTTCCTATGGTGGGCTCAGGCCTGTCAGTCAAACACAGGATTGCCCTTCCACAGCATTCAACCAAGCCAAACCATCACAACGGACGCCTCAGACCTCGGTTGGGGGGCTCACATGCTGGACAAGTGCATACAAGGCTTATGGTCTCAGGATCAGCTGCACTTGCACATAAATCTAAAGGAAATGCTGGCAGTAAAATTGGCAATTCAGACATTCAGACCATTTCTCCAAGAAGGACAGTTGATGATAAGGACAGACAACACCACAGTTATGTGGTACATCAACAAACAGGGAGGCACACATTCATACCCTTTGTGTCGGATGGCATTGGACCTATGGAATGTGGCTCTGAGCTACAACATTCAATTACAAGCAATTTTTGTACCAGGAAAAGAAAACATTCTAGCAGACATGTTAAGCAGAACTACCACGGATGCCCACGAATGGATGCTGCACCCGGACATCTTCAAAGCCATCACAAGAAAATGGGGGCTTCCACAAATAGACTTATTTGCATCCCCACTCAATCACCAGCTAAAGAAATTTTGCACAAGGACGTACCACCCACTTGCTTGGAAGGTGGACTCCCTATCATTCAGTTGGAAAAACCTAACAGCATATGCATTCCCACCACTTCCTTTGATGCACAAGGTGCTATTGAAGATCAAAGAGGAACGTGCGAGGATCATTCTGATAGCTCCAAACTGGCCAAGACAACATTGGTATCCATTACTGAGGAGCATGGCTCGGGAACAAATGTGGGCTCTACCCCTGATCCCATTGCTGTTAACACAGAACAACTACAACATCCTGCATCCAAACCTGAAAACTCTGCAGCTGACTGCATGGAACATTATCTAAGAGCAATTAACCCAAATTTATCCCAAAGGGTAAAAGACATTATCCTGGAGGCTCGCAGACCCTCAACAAGAAAGAATTATGCAGCAAAGTGGAAAAGATATCTCATTTGGAGTACTGCAAAGGGAAAAGATGTGTCACTGGTAAACATTGCCAACATCCTGGAGTACTTAGCAGAGCTCTTCCATACAGGCCTGTCCTACTCCTCCATCAAGATACATGCATCAGCTATTTCGGCAGAATACAGCATGGATCCTCCTGTCTTCTCTCATCCTCTGCTCAAGCAGTTTCTGAGAGGAATTAAAAATATAAAACCTCCTAGGAAACCACCAGTGCCAGCATGGGACTTGAACTTTGTGCTTGAAAAATTGACACTACCTCCTTTCGAACCAGCAGCAACAGCAGAATTACAATACTTATCCTGGAAGACTGCTTTCCTGCTGGCAATCACCTCAGCAAGAAGGGTTTCTGAACTACAAGCATTAATGGCAGTGCAACCCTTCCTGATCTTCCATCAAGACAGAGTGTCCATGAGAACAAATCCTACATTTATGCCTAAGGTGGTATCCAGAGTGTCTTTAAACCAGGCTATCCACCTACCTACATTCTTCCCCAACCCACAGAACAGGGGAGAAAGACTGTTACATACCTTGGATGTACACAGACAATTACGCTACTACCTGGACAGAACCAAGTGCAATAGAAAAACTGACCAGCTTCTGGTAGCATATGCAACAGGAAGGGAAGGAAAAGCAATTTCAAAACAGACAATCTCAAAGTGGATAGGAAATTGCATTAGATTTTGTTACTCCTTCCATGGAAAGAAAACTCCAGAGAACATCAGGCCTCATTCCACAAGGGCTACAGCCACTACTACAGCTTTCTTACGAGGGGTGGCTACCAAGGACATTATAGAGGCTGCTACTTGGACCTCCGTGCATACATTTGCCAAGCATTATAATTTACCTTTATACTCTAGATCCCGAGCAGGTTTTGCCACTGCTGTTTTGCAAGGGATCCTAACTACACCATAATCTCCCCTTTTTCCTCCTCCCCTAGTTTACCTATGGTATTCTACCCATTTGTAAAGACTGCAGATGCATCCTTGAAGGACATAGTACAGTTTTGTACCTACCATAAATGTAGATGTCCGATAGGAATGCATCTGCAGTCAGGATTACCCTCCCTCCTTCCCCTCTGTGGTACTCCTAGGGTGTTTGCCATGCTTTAGCTAGCTTGGGGGGGATCTATTATGGTGTATTTGTTTGTATATATGTACATACATGCTCTTTTTTATGTGTTTGCTCTCTACTATTTGGAAACATTGGCATTTATCCAAATTTAGCCATCCAAGAGGGCACCTGGCATCTGGGGCAAGAAACACTGAGGAAAATGGTGTCGGCTGATGCCTTTATACCCGAATAACTGCAGCTATGACGTCGGGTGAGGTGCGACACCAGCCGAAGCCAGACCCAGACTTTGGAATCTGGCCGACCGAAGGGCTGCCTGACGACAGGACAACCCATTTGTAAAGACTGCAGATGCATTCCTATCGGACATCTGCATTTATGGTAGGTACAAAACTGTACTTTCTGGATGATTTGTATTCTGATTCTAGTGCTACCCCTGATTCTCTTCCTCCTGCTCCAGCCAAGCCAGACAGGTATTACAGGGTCCCAGAAACTCATTCCCATTTATTCAGGGCCCATACTGCTGATTTGGAAACTATTTCACAGGGGCCTAAAGGAGTTTCAGCCTCCACCTCCAAAAATCCTTTGCCCTCCAACAGGGAAGCAAGGTCATTAGAGAGATGGGGTAAAAAGGTTTACACTTCCACTACCCTATCTATGAGAGCTTTAAATTGCCTTTTTCATATGTTCCAATATCAGGATTATCTCTTAGAAGATTTACAAAAGACATTAGCTTCTCCTGATCCTTTAGACAGGAAGACTTTGCAGGAAGCTGTACATAACACTCAGCAAGTAAGCAATCACTTCCTGCAGTGTGGATATGATGCACTGGAAGCTTCATGTAGGGCAGCTATGACAGGGGCAGTGATGCGTAGACATGCTTGGTTAAAAGATCAACCTCTACCAGATCATGTAAAAGCAAAACTTCTGGATGTACCTTTGGAAAAGAACAAGCTTTTTGGTGCAAATGCTAAGGATGTGTTAAAGACCATCGAAGAAAAAGCAAAATCAGTTCAGACTGTGAAAGATTTCCTCCAGGTTCAACCCCCCAGATTCAGTAGGAATTGGCCTTCAAAAAACTGGTCCTTTCCTAACCCAGAAAAGTTTCAAAGGGGTAAGAACAGACGTGGCCGAGGAAGAGGCCAATACAGAGGCCCTTACAGGGGACGACAATGGCAGCCAGGAAACCAAAGAAGTGACGCAGGGGTTCCACCTGCTCAACAACCACAAACTCAATGACTTTCATCTACTACCGCCTACCAGGGAACAACTAGAAGCTCCCTTGGGTGGGAAATTATCTCTGTTTGCAGAAAACTGGCACAGACTGACAAAGGACAAATGGATTTTGGACATTATAGACCGAGGGTACAGGTTTCATTTTCATACCTTACCAAGAAAACAAGGCATGCCAAATCTACCACAACATCAAAGGGCAGAGGCTATCAAGCAAATCACTCTGCTGACTCGAATGAAAGCAATAGAAAGAGTTCCACAACAAGAACAAGAACAGGGGTTCTACTCGAGACTGTTCCTTGTTCCAAGAAAAGAATCTCAATGGAGACCAATACTGGACTTGTCTGCATTAAACACCTTTCTCATAGTACCAAAGTTCAAAATGCTGACTCTACAGCAACTCCTTCCCATGCTGGGCAAGGAGTCGTGGCTGATTACTCTGGACCTCAAGGAGGCATACCTGCATGTCCCAATCAGTCACAGCTGCAGAAGATACCTCAGATTTCTTGCAGGGCCAGAGCATTATCAATTCTCAGCATTGCCATTTGGCTTATCTACTGCGCCCAGAGTATTTACAAAATGCCTGGCTTCAGTAATTGCTCATTGCAGGCTCCAGGGTATACAAATTTACCCGTACCTGGACGACTGCCTCATACAAGCGGACGACAAATTGATGTTGACAAAAAACCTGGATTATGTCATACGATTACTCCAAGCTCTGGGATACACAGTCAACTTCCAAAAGTCAAGACTGCAGCCATCCCAGCAAATAATCTTCTTAGGAGCCAAACTAGACACAGCCTCTCAGATGGCTTACCTGACAGAAGACAAGCAAGAGAAGTTAACTCAATACTTCAAAGGTTTAGCAAAACTCACCCAGATGACTGCAAGGAGATTCCTACAGGCCCTGGGTTACATGGCATCCTGCATTCTACTGGTTCCATTAGCAAAACTACACATGAGAAAGCTTCAATGGTACCTAAAAGCATTTGGTCTCAACACAGCAACAACTTGGAGACAATCATACCACTCATTCCATGCCTACAAAAGGAATTCCTATGGTGGGCCTCGGTGAGCCAGGAAAACACAGGTATGTCATTCAAAAAACCACAGATAACACAGACCATGACTACAGGCGCCTCAGACCTTGGATGGGGGCACATGGAAGGCAGGTGTATACAAGGACAATGGTCTCCCAAGGAAACACATCTGCATATAAACCAAAAGGAAATGCTGGCAGTAATGCATGCTATTGAGGCTTTTCAACACCAACTCCAGCAAGGCCATTTAATGATACGGACAGACAACACCACTGTGATGTGGTACATAAACAAGCAGGGGCACCCACTCTTACCCCTTTGCAGACTGACAATGCAGCTTTGGGAGAAATCACTGAGTCTAAACATCCAGTTACAATCCCAGTTTGTTCCAGGAAAAGACAATGTGTTGGCGGACAGCCTAAGCAGGAATTTCACAGATCCACACGAGTGGAGGTTACATCCGAAGGCTTTCAGACAACTCACTTCGACATGGGGCAAGCCAGAAGTGGACCTATTTGCCTCTCACCTCAATCATCTTCTACCAAAATTTTGCACAAGGACATACCATCCAAAAGCTTGGAAAATAGATGCCCTTTCATTCAACTGGAACTCCCTAGCAATCTAAGCATTCCCACCTCTGCCACTGATGACCTCAGTATTACTAAAGATCAAAGCAGAGAAGCCCAAGGGAATCATAATAGCTCCGGATTGGCCAAGACAACACTGGTACCCACTACTACGGAGCATATGTCACACCAGGAGGTGGGCCCTCCCTCAGTGGCCTCTACTTTTGACTCAACACAATTTCGAAACACTGCATCCAAACCTTCAGACACTGCAGCTAACAGCCTGGGAGATCCCATAAATAACTTCAGCTTATCTCTCTCCAAGGAAGTTCAGCGGATACTAACAGGCACGAAGACCATCCACCAGAAAGGTTTACTTAGCAAAGTGGAAAAGATTCAGCAATTGGAATACCAGCAAGGGACATGATGCATCATTACTGAACATCCCACTCATCTTGGAATATTTGGCAGATATGTTGCAGAGCGGCCTCTCATATTCTTCAATAAAGATACATGCATCTGCTATTTCAGCCAGATACAACACTGATCCTCCTGTTTTCTCTCACCCCTTACTAAGACAATTCCTCAGGGGAATCAAGAACATTAAGCCACCAAGAAAGGCCCCAGTGCCAGCCTGGGACCTCAATTTTGTCTTAGAAAAACTGACTCTACCTCCTTTTGAGCCAGCAGCTTCAGTTGACTTGTAATTTCTCTCATGGAAAACAGCTTTCCTGTTGGCAATTACATCAGCAAGAAGGGTTTCGGAGCTACAGGCCCTAATGGCAATACCACCCTTTATTATTTTCCACAGAGACAGGGTTCCATTAAGGACCAACCCTACTTTTATGCCAAAGGTGGTATCTAGGGTTTCTCTAAATCAAGCCATTCACCTGCCTGCTTTCTTCCCCAATCCTGAGAATAAGGGGGAAAGACTTTTGCATACCTTGGACATTCATAGACAACTTCGATACTACCTGGACAGAACCAAGGCCAGTAGGAAGTCTGAACAGCTTTTTGTAGCTTACGCACCTGCAGTCCAAGGAAAAGCAATTTCAAAACAGACTATTTCTAAATGGATTGGACATTGCATCAGATTCTGTTATTCCTTTCATGGGAAGACTGTTCCAGCCTATGTCAGACAGCCACCTCTACAGCTTTTTTAAGAGGGGTGCCTACAAAGGACATTCTAGAAGCTGCTACATGGAGCTCCGTGCATACATTCTCCAAACACTGCAATCTCCCTCTATATTCCAGATCCAGAGCAGGCTTTGCTTCGGCAGTCCTGCAGGGTTTGATTGCCACACCATCTCTCTCCTAGAGCATACCTCCTCCCCCAGCTAAGCTATGGTATTCTACCCACATGTTATGACTGCAGTTGCATTCTTGAAGGACATAGTACAGTTTTGTACCTACCATAAATGTAGATGTCCGATAGACATGCAACTGCAGTCATTTCCCTCCCTCCATACCCCTCTATGCCTAGGGTCCACTCCTATCCCCCTTATTCTTAGCTGGGGATATCTGTTTTGGTGTATTTGTTTTATTGCTCATGTATTTGTTTGGAATTCTGTTTTTGTCTTCCAATTTGATTACAGCCTTCCTTGGAGGGCACCTGGCATCTGGGGCAAGAAACACTGAAGAAAATGGCATCGGCTGATGCTTATGTACTCCAGCCGCTCTGACGTCAGAGAGAAATGCGACATCAGCCGACGTCGGACCCAGACTTTGGAATCCGGCCGACCGAGGGCTGCCTGAGGCAGGACAACCCACATGTTATGACTGCAGTTGCATGTCTATCGGACATCTACATTTATGGCAGGTACAAAACTGTACTTTTTGATTCATTAGAAGCTTTTTGTAGAACAGCAGTTACAGGATCTGTGATTCGAAGACATGCTTAGTTAAAGGAACAAACCTTACCAGATCATGTTAAGGCAAAATTATTGGATGCTCCTTTACAGCAAGATATTTTATTTGGTGTTAAGACAGAAGATGTATTAAAGAAAATGGAGGATGAGGCAAAATCTATGCAAACAGTGACTGATTTCTTACTGGTACAGCCACCAAGATTTAGCAGGAATTGGCCTATGAAAAATTGGTCCTTTCCAGTGTCAGACAGGCCACAAAGAGGCAGATACAGATGCCCAAGAGGCAGATCTCAGCCCCAAAGCTCTTACAGACCATGACAGTGGGGTGCTTCAACTCCAAAAGGAGGTGAGGACAAGTTAACCTTACAGGAAACGGTCCCAATGACTTCTCCCTTTCAATGCCAAACTCTTCCCTTTTGGCAGCTCCCTTAGGGGGGAAACTAGCACTTTTTTTCACAAAACTGGCAAGCAATCACCCAAGACAAATGGGTGCTGAATATTGTGTCTCAAGGTTACAGGTTCCACTTTCACACTTTACCAAGGCTAAAAGGTATGCCAGACCTGCCACACAATCATAGGCAGAGGCACAACAACAAATTACAGCCCTCATAGACATGAGAGCTATTCAAAAAGTACCACAGCAGGAACAAGGGCAAGGATTTTACTCAAGACTCTTCCTGGTCCCCAGAAAGGACAAAGCCTGGAGACCCATACTAGACCTTTCCACTCTAATGTTTCGAAATTCAAAATGTTAACACTACAGCAGCTCCTTCCCATGTTGGGAAAGCAAGCTTGGCTTGTTACTTTGGACCTCAAAGAGGCATACCTGCATGTCCCTATCAGACAAAATTGCAGAAGATACCTCAGATTCATAGCTGGTTCAATGCATTACCAATTCTCTGCACTGCCCTTTGGTTATCTACTGCGCCCAGGGTCTTCACAAAGTGCCTGGCACCAGTAATTGCATTTTGCAGACAAAAAGGAATTCAAATATATCCATACCTGGACGACTGCCTGATTCAAGTGGAGAGCAAGGACATTCTTCTAAAGCATATGGCGTTTGTAAAAAAGTTGCCTAGGGTACACAGTAAAAGAAAAGAAGTCAAAACTAGTGCCCTCACAAGAGATAATATTCCTGGGTGCCAGCTTAAATACAACGGCCCAGATGGCTTATCTCACACCAGACAAACAAGGACAACTGACTCAGTATTTTCAAATGATGACAACAAAGTCCCAACTCCCTGCAAGAAAAATTCTGCAGGCCTTGGGATTCATGGCATCCTGCATTCTACTAATTCCATATGCTAGACTACATATGAGGAAATTACAATGGTACGTAAAAAGTGTTTGGACTCAACACTCTCACAGCTTGGAAACAGTAATACCACTAATTCCCTGCCTACAACAGGAGTTTCGATGGTGGGCACAGGCATGTCACACAAACAAGGGTCAGCCTTTCACTCTTCCCACAGCCAAGCAGACTTTAACAACAGATGCTTCGGATTACGCCTGGGGAGCACACATGGCAGGAAAATGTATTCAGGGCAAACGGACCACAGGCCAAATGCATCTTCACATCAATCAAAAAGAGATGTTGGCTGTACAAAATGCCCTAACAGCTTTCAAGGACTTTCTGCATCCAGGACAGTTACTATTAAAGACAGACAACACCACCGTAATGTGGTACGTAAACAAGGGGGCACTCATTCTTGCCCCCTATGCAGACAAGCCGTGACCTCGTGGAGCACAGCTATAACTTATCAAATTCATCTGCAAGCACAATTCCTGCCAGGAAAGAAAAATACTCTGGCAGACAACTTAAGCAGAAACATCATGGAGCCTCACGAGTGGAAATTAAATCCACAAGTTTTCAGCATGATAATACAAAAATGGGGGTGCCCGGACATAGATCTCTTTGCCTCACCACTGAATTGCCAACTACAAAAATTCTGCACAAGGACTTATCACACACAAGCATGGAAAGTGGATCCTCCTTCGTTCAGCTGGAAAAGCCTAAATGTCTATGCCTTCCCACCTCTGCCTCTCCTTTCAAATGTACTCCTAAAAGTCAGACAAGACAAACCACAGATGATTCTGATTGCTCCAGACTGGCCACACCAGCATTGGTACCCAATCTTAAAGAACTTAGCTCAAGGCCCACCTTGGATTTTGCCTCAAATTCCACTCCTTCTGACTCAGCAAAACAATCAGATCCTGCACAGTCAGCTCAAAACCTTATCCCTGGGTGCATGGCAGATTCATTAGCCAAGCAGGCAACACTTCTATCTACAGCTGTTATGGATGTCATTTTGGAGGCCAGGAGGCCTAGCACCAGGAAATCTTATTCAGAAAAGTGGAAGAGATTCTGTGCCTGGAACCAGGCTCAAAGCCTTGACCCTCTTGTCCTGAACATTCCTCAGATACTACAATACTTAACTGAGATACTGGACAAAGGACTATCCTTCTCATCCATTAAGATCCACACTTCTGCCATTTCGGCTCATTACAACACAGATCCTCCTATTTTCTCTTATCCATTGCTAAAGCAGTACCTCAGAGGGGCTAAAAACATAAGACCGCCCTGGAGAGCACCAACTCCTACTTGAGACTTCAATTTTGTCTTGGAAAAACTCACTTTACCTCCTTTTGAGCCAGCCAACTCAGCAGAATTAAAATATATATCATGGAAAACTGCTCTGCTACTGGCAATAACCTCAGCACGAAGAGTCTCAGAACTACAGGCACTAATGGCAGTGGAGCCTTTCATCATTTTCCACCAAGACAGGGTTTCTCTAAGAACAAACCCTTCATTTATGCCTAAGGTGGTATCCAGTGTGGCTCTTAACCAAACTATTCACTTGTCAACATTTTATCCAAATCCCCAGAATAAAGGGGAGAGAATTCTACATTCCTTGGACATACACAGGCAATTACGCTTCTATTTGGACAAAAGAAAAGCTTTCAGAAAAACTGAACAATTGTTTGTATCTTATGCTGCAAGTTCACAGGGAAAGGCTATTTCAAAGCAGACCATTTCAAAGTGGATAGGACACTGTATCAGGTTCTGCTACACACAACATGGGAAACCTGTACCATCAAACATTAGACCACATTCCACCAGGGCAACTGCAACTTCTACTGCCTATCTTAGAGGAGTACCTAACAAAGACATTTTGAAAGCTGCAACTTGGGAGTTCAGTGCACACCTTTACCAAGCATTATCGCTTGCCTCTTTATTCTAGATCCAGAGCTGGCTTTGCCACTGCAGTGCTGCAGGGCCTCATAGCCACACCAAATCCTCTATAGAACCAGCCACCCTGACTCAGCTTTGGGATTCTACCCAAGTGTAATGACTGCAGCAGTGAAACACTATGAACATAGTACAGTTTTGTACCTACCATAAATGTAGATGTTCGAGCGTCTTCACTGCTGCAGTCCTGGTTACCCACCCGCCATCCCCTCTTTCTTAGCTGGGTCTTATCTATAACTTTCTACACTATACTACCTAAGTGGTGTATTTGCTGGTTACTGAAGGTTTTGTTTTTACCTTACTGTATGTTTTGTAAGCAATATGTATTGCCTATCTTTTTGGGAGCACCTGACATCTGGGGCAAGAAAAACTGAAGAAAATGGCGTTGGCTGCTTCTTATATACCCCTGATGCACTGACATCAGGAAGAAGGCGACAGCAACCGACGCCGGACCAAGACTTTGGAACTCTGGCCGACTGCGGGACCGCCTGACGGCAGGATAACCCAAGTGTAATAACTGCAGCAGTGAAGACACTCTAACATCTACATTTATGGTATGTACAAAACTGTACTTTCCTCACCAACCCGTTGCCACTGTGACCAAAGATGCCTCACAGATAGGGTGGGGGGGGGTGTTATCTCAGCAGGACTGTCCAAGGCACATGGCAAGATCACGAGGCTCACCTGCATATCAACGTTCAAGAGATGAGGGCGGTGCTCCTGGCGTTGCAAGCACTCCACAACCTTCTTCCTCTGGGGACTATTGCAATACAATCAGACAACATGTCGGTAGTATGGTATATCAACAAACAGGGCAGAACCAAATCTTACCCACTCTGTTGAGAGGCCATGCGAGTTTGGAAATGGGCGATATCTTCCCAGTCTTTTCTGGTGGCAACACACATTCCAGGGACAACCAACGTGATAGCCATCAAGTTCAGCCGGGCGATCCTGATGCCTCACGAGTGGTCTCTGAAACAGGAAACAGCAGAACAGATTTTCTGCAGATGAGGACAGCCTTGCTGTGACCTTTTTGCCAGCCCAATCAATGCCAAATGCAGCAACTACTTCTTCATCCCCCCTCTGGGGGAGTCGCAGAGAGACGCACTTGCTCACGATTGGCCCCTGGGTCTCCTGTATGCTTTTCCTCCCTTTCCTCTCATTTCCAAGGTTCTTCAGAAAGTGAATTGGCTGGAAAGCAAACTTATCCTCATTGCTCCTTACTGGCCTCATCAAGTTTGGTTCCCCTTCCTTGAGCCTCTTCTCCTAGATGATCCTTGGATTCTGGACTCACATCAGGTTCGCATCATCACCCTCAATTTGACAGCATAGCTGCTCCAGTTCCATCCCTAGTCAGACTTCATGACTTCTCACCCTCCGTGACTCATATCCTTATGTCTTCTCATAATCCTTCCACTAGGAGTCTATATTCCAGTAAATGGAGAAGATTCTCTATCTGGGCGGAGAAAATGAATGTTGACCCTTACACTGCCTCCATTTCAGTGGTTTTAGAATTCCTGTCTGAACTTTTTCACCAGGGATCTGCGGCGGCCACTATGAGTTCACTTGGCAGCGATTTCAAAATTTTCATCTAGGTTTTCAAGATTCTAATCTGATGTCACATAAGCTGTGCAAAACTTTCCTTAAAGGTGCCTAAGTCCCCCCTTTCAAGAACCTGTTGCCTCATGGGATTTAAATTTTGTGTTATCCAAATTAACTTCTCCACCCTTTGAGCCTTCTCATTCATTCTCTTTGTAATTCCTGTCTTGGAAGACTTTGTTTCTAGTGGCTATCACGTCAGCCAGACGGGTGTCAGAGTTGCAAGCATTGTCTGTAAAACCCCCTTATCTGATTTTTCACAAAGACAGGGTATCCCTTCGTATTAATCCCTCCTTTGTCCCCAAGGTCTGTTCCCATGCCACCTTGAATCAATCCATAGAACTTCCGGTGTTTTTTCCAAATCATTCCAGCACAGCAGAATACAGGTTTCACCAGCTGGATGTACATAGACAATTATGTTTTTATTTGCACCGGACTAAGGAAATCAGATCAATTATTCATTTCCTTCTCCGAATCCAGGTCCGGCTTACCAGTTTCCAAAGTAACGCACTCTAATTGGATTTCTAGCTGTATAGCTCATGTTTACAATTCTTAGGGTAGACCTTTACCCTTTAAAATCAAGGCTCATTCTACCAGATTTCAATCTACCTCAGCAGCCTTTCAAGCCAGGGTCCCACTTGATAATATTTGTGCAGCAGCTACGTGGGCTACCCCTCACACTTTTATTACTCATTACAAATTGGATTTAACCTCCAGAGATAGAGTATCATTTGGTTCCACAGTACTCAGGAGTATTTTTCCTTGAGCCACCCAAGAATAAGGCGCTAGAGACGCTGTCCCATATGTAAGAATGAAGGTGAGATAGGACTAGAGAACATAAAGAAGTTATGTACTCACCATAACATTCCATGATGTTCTTCGTGTTTCACTGTTGCAGTCATTACATTAGGGTAATCTGCTGGCAGGTTGCCTTCAGTTGGCCTGAATTCCAAAGTCTTGGGTCCTGGGTCGGTTGTTGTCTCCTCTTCCATGATGTCAGGTTGTCAAGGGTATAAAACAAGCAGCCAACGCCATTTTCTTTAGTCTTTCTTGCTGTGCGGTGCCCGAAGCAGAAGCAGTTCGCAAGTGCCGGTCGGCCAACTCCTAAAATTTTCAAATTCGAGTTTCAGAACCGAAGTCTTCACTAAAGCTAAGTACCCCATTGGGGAAACTTTTCTTGCTCCATACCAATGTCAGAAAAAGTTAATATTACTTGTGGGAAGCAAATACCTCAGGATTTTCATTTATACTGTATTACTGTATTAATTATACTGTATTAAATAAATATCTCTTGCTGACCTGCTGTGCCTGTGTTTTGAGTTTACCAGTGTGAGTTTGGGCACATTGACCACTTATTTTTATTTACTAGTTTTTTGTTTGTGGTCATGGATCTTTCAGCAGGTTCCAGCAGTCATATTGTCAATGACTGTGATAACTCCAGGAAGTCCAATGAAGTGGGTGAACTTTGTAAACTGATTGGCCAGCTCTCTGAGTTGGTCGGCGTGTTAATGCTACTCAGCCAATCACTAATACAACATTCTACACAGTCTCTTATTCCCTGCAACCAGGAAACAGCAGGACGTCCAGCTTCGAAGGAAGGGACGGTTAACCGGCTTAAACAATGGATCCAATGAGACAAGAGAACAGTCATGGCTTAAGGAACAGTTTGGATGGGTTTCTCAATCTTGTTTTCCTCTGGAAATGTAACAGCAACCACCAGTGGAGTTGCTAGGTCGCAAGTTAAACAAACAGCTACTTTATTACCAGCTGCTGCAGCTGCTACCAACAAAGGTACTGAAATTCAATTTTAAGACCTGCTTGAGAGCCGATTAGGCTGCAGGCAAATAACAAACATGATTCTTATGTCGAAATGGTGTCTAAAATGAACAGTTTACTTTTTAAATATAAATCAATGGAAATGGACAATTTATATCTGAAACATTGTATTCAGTCCAATATAGTCCCTAGGGAGTTTCGACTGTGTAAATACCCCAATAATGTTAGGGAAGGCTCACAGTTTCATAAAGATTTAATTACTGCATTTGATAGGTGCGGTTTAGATATTATGCAAGCTATCATTGTCAACAATGAAGTAGAAATGGAGAAGTTATATGTTACAATTGATGAAATTAATCAGAAAATTGTGAATGATTTGTTATTTGGTATTGAAACTGAGAAAAACAAATATGACATGTTGAAGAATGTTGAGTTAAAATGCATGAAAGTATTTGAAAGAAATGCTAAGAAAATTGATAGAGACATATTTGAATATGGTAATAACATAGATTACCCTTCACCAAAAACGGGGGGTAATAACAATAAATATTCCAACCACGAATCTGGCATACAACAAGGTTTTTGACAACCATGACATGTGCAATGACCAAGGTCCATTTCATAATGAAACTGACCCTTTAGAATACCCCTCCCCTCGGAAGTCTGAAAGGTTGTAAAAGAAAGAGCCCATAAACTACAACAACCAGAATTTTTACCAAAATCGAAGGAACAGGCAGTGGAAATAAAAACTGTAGGACATAATTGTCAATGAATGTGTATACAGTTATAAAGGTTTTAAAACATTTCACTACACTAATCTCACTGTCACTAAAACACATTTCAGTTTGTTTTCCAAAGGTTTTACCTACATTCCCAGGGTCAAAGCCAACATGGTTGATTTATTGGTGGATGTTAAAGTGTTTGTGAGACAAAAGAACTTTGAGATACTTTTTAATGGTTTGGATAAAAGAGAGAGTACTAGTATTTTAAAGGAAAAGAGTAATTTTAACCCACTGTTACATCCACAGCTCAAAAATTTTGAAAATGTTTTACAGAAGCATCTTAGAGATGAGCTTAAATTTAATAAAGTACCCCCCAATCTCACAAAGGATGAATTCAACATCCTTGATTCTTGTAGAACAGACAATAATCTCAGAGTCATGAAGCATGATAAAGGAGGAGGGGTGGTTCTGATGGACCAACTAGACTACGAAGTCAAAATGCTAAACATGTTGAATGATGAAAATACATATGAAAGAGTGTCCTTGAATGAGTTTAACATTGCGAAAAGGAAAGTTTCAATATGTCTTAACGACTTACTTCTTGAGGGGCTTATTGACTTAGAAACCTACAACTACCTACATGTTGAGAAACCAAAAATTCCTTCTATTTTTGGTATACCCAAGGTCCACAAGAACCATTTGGACCCACCTCTTAGACCCATTGTTACAGCAGAGGGTTCTTTGACAGCCCCCTAGCCAAATATATTGACTTTCATGACTCGTGGGATTTTTTTGAAACACATTTATGCCCTACAGAAAACAAATACCCCATTTTTTATTTCTTTGGATGTGGTGGACCTATTTACTTGTATTCCCCATGAAACAGGTCTTTTATGGTTTGAGCAATTTTTGGAGAGTCAAATTTCCATTTCTTTTAACAAGTTTCGTACCTCTTTGATGCTTATGGACTTAATTTTGAAAAACAATTTTGTATATTTTCAAGGTGAGTATTACAGACAATTAAAGGGTGTAGCCATGGGTGCACATTGTGCCCCCTTATGTTGTTGTTGTGTCTTTCGGCTTTTCCCGGTTAGGGGTCGCCACAGCGGAACTCCAGTTCGCTAATGATTGGTAGTTGATTTTTACGTGCCGAATACCAGCCCTGGCGCACAACCTTCAACGAAGGTACGCCAATTCACGCATGTCTACACGCCAAAGACGCTCTAACTGAGAATCGAACTGGAAAGCTTCTTACTGTGAGGCGACAACGCTACCGCAGCACCACTACCGTGGATATGCCAACATTATATTACTCAGTTGGGAAAATAAATTTGTTTTCAATTCCCATTTCAAAATTTTGTGGAATTACTACGGTTGTTTTTTGGACGACATTTGTCTTTTTTGGAATGGCACTGCTGACCAGTTTCTTGAGTTTTACGAATATGTCTCACATGCCACTGATTTTCTAAAATTTACTTACAAAATAGACAGTTCCCAACTTAGTTTTTTAGATGTGAGCATACAGAGAACAAATCGGGGGTTGAAATCTAAAATTTATAGGAAGGAGACCTTTTCTAACACCTGCTTGCATTTTTCTAGTTTTCACCCCCCTTATCAAAATAAGGCAATTGTCAAGGATCAGCTAGTGAGAGCTAGCAGGATGACCTCAGATGAGACAGATTTCCAGATAGAATGTGAATTTATTGCAAGTATGTTTCGAAAAAGCGGTAACCCTGATGATTTGTTAGAAAGACTGATACAAGAAGTTAAAACAGCAAGGACCACAAGGTTTTTGCCTATCCTGGGGAATTCAACAAAGATTTTTGGCAACACCAACACTAAAAACAATTCTCCAGTACATATAAAACACTACAATTCAGCTTTAACTATTACTTTCAACGGCAAAACCAACATAGTTAAAAATATTATTAATGACGAGTGGAATAGGTTTGCCAGTTTTTCAGATTTTAATCTAAACTTTGAAGAACCCTTAAAAGTAGTATTTAAAAAAGGACGTGACATTAAGAACATACTTGAGGTGGAAAACAGGTCACACATCTCTCAAACAAGTTGGGTACACCTACATGTGGAAGCTGTCATTATTGTGTCAACATCAATAAAGGTGAGAAAATATATTTGAAAAGTAGAGGCAAAATTATCACCACTAAAGGATTTGCAAATTGCAATACTTGTGGTTTGGTACACATGGTGACCTGTGAGGCATGTGATTCCTTTTATATAGGGAAAACCGAGAGAAGGCTGAGACAAAGGGTGTATGAGCACCTATATGACGTAAGGAAGGAAAACACTAACAATGCTTTGTTTAAACATACTTTAACATGTAAATCTACACAATTCCTATTCTTCATCATAGTGGTATTACCCCCCAATCCCAGGGCTGGTCCTTGGGAGGCCTCTTTAGAATACAGAGAGTTATTTTGGCAATTAATGCTTGAGGCTAGCAGTCACCCAGGTTTAAATGAAATGATCTCTCTAAAACCTGTATTAATGTTGAGATCAGCCAAGTTATAACCACTCTCCCATATATCAGTTGTACTTTATTTTATACACATTTTAATATTTTTCATTCAAACATTTTGCACACAGGTACATCTTTTATGTATTAATCAAAATGTTTTTTAGAGCATACAGTATTTATATACATTTTTGCTATGTATTCCTGCCTGTAAAGTTTTTGTTTCACCACTAGATGGTGATATTGTTTCTTTGACTTTAAGAAATCTGTAATTTCAAAAACAAGGATGTTAATTGAATGTTTGGAGACACCATTGGTAGATTCAAATAACATCTGACTTATAAATTTAGCACACTAACTGGTTAGCTTTTCTGATGAAGTGCATGTCAACGAAAACGCGCTGAGAACTGTAGCAGTGTTTTTGTTTCTATTCTGTGAAGTTTGTTCGTGGAGTGAAAAAACATCTCTTGCTGATCTGCTGTGCCCGTCTTTTGAATTTATACTGTATTCCTTGCCTAGGCCCTGATCATAACGTGCCTATCTGTCAGTTTTGTGCTAGATTTAACCAACGCACTATTAAGTGTTGGTATATCTTTGCCTCAAAATATTTTGGAAACAGATTTAACTATCCAGAAATGTCATCGGATAGCAATCTGACTACCGGAGTACACATAAAAATGCAAAGAAAAGGACAGAGACAGACCGTCGAGGTCCAAAACTGACAACGAAGCTTCTCCTAAACCAGTCGCCGGTACTCAGTGAGCCACTTTCGCAGCCTCTGATGCCTGCTATTTTTGAGTTGCAGGCCCCTACCGAGACCCATGTGGAGTCCGGCACGCCACGAGATTCTCAAAGTATTGTACCCACGGATGGATGGGTCTGGAGTCGCTGAGCAGCCACCGGCTTCTGAGGGTGTATTCAGGCCACAACATTTTTATATAAAACCGATGCCAGCTTCAAAATCAAAGACCAAAGCAACTTCTAAAGCTAAAAAAAGACACATGAGCCACGTGCACAGGCCTCTATGCCCAAAAAACAGATGATCAAAATGGCTGAAGACCTAATTCCCTTGATCAGGGGTTCCCAACCCCCTCCTGATAAGAGGCCTAGGCAAGACACTGATTATGAATCTTCAGATCAGGTTTCTATTTCTTCTGATTCCTCTTCTGATCAGTAATTATCTATACTACCTTATGATGATTCTGATGCAGAGGAATCTGTCCCATCTGCATCACCTCCTGAAGATTATTCCTTTGGAGAAACCTTGCATACTTTGAGGGAGCATTTCCACTGGGAGAGTCAAGATTTCTCAGAATCAAAAAAAGAGGCTCAGGGATTTCCTTTTCCCTCAGCATAGGCCTTTAGCCATACCTCCTGTTTTAGACATTGTGGATGATGTGTTTTCGGAGTCAAGCTTGACTCCAGACTCCTTACCTCTGGCTCCCAGCAAGCCAGACAGATATTACAGAGTTCCTGACTCTCACAAATTTTTATTTAGAAACCCTGCTGCTGACCCTGAAACTATTTCACAGGGTCCAAAAGGTGTTAAGGCCTCAACAGAAAAAAATCCTACCCCCTCTGACAGAGATTCAAGGGCACTGGATAGATGGGGAAAAAAGGTTTATACATCTGCAACCTTGGCAATGGGGGCCTTAAACTGCCAGTTTCATATGCTCAAGTATCTACAACATGTTATGGGATTACCGAAACAGAAAATGATGTTGATTTCTTATGTGCAGATAATAAAGACTTGCAGGAATTATTGCGTGCAGCAGAACAAGTTGGAAAGCATACTTTGCAATATGGTTTTGATTCCTTAGAGGCCTCCTGTGGGGCCGCAGTTACTGGATCTGTGATTAGGAGGCAGGCCTGGCTAAAAGAGCAAAATAATTTGCCTGATCATGTTAAAGCTAAATTGCTGGATGCACCTTTACAGCATGATACCCTGGTATTAAGGCGGAAGAGGTTTTAAAGAAAATGGAAGACAAAGCTAAGTCTATACAAACTATAAAAGACTTCTTGCAAGTGCAGCCACCAAGATTCGGTAGACACTGGCCCACAAAAAATTGGTCCTTTCCTGTGTCCGACAGAGCTCAACAAGGCAAATCCAGGCACCCTAAAGGTTCTAGATACCAGTCACAGGATTCTAACAGGTCAAAGCAATGGGGTGCTTGTACCTCCAAATCTGGAGGAAATAAAGCGTAACACTACAGTTAACAGTCTCAATGACTTCCCTCTGCCATCACCAAGCACTTACCTTTTGGCAGCATCCTTAGGGGGAAAATTAGCACTTTTTGCTCAAAATTGGCAGTTAATAACCCAGGACAAGTGGGTGCTAAACATAGTATCTCAGGGATACAGATTCCACTTCCATACTCTGCCAATTGCAAACGGTTGGCCAGATCTGCCAAAAAATCAATGGACAGAAGCACAGAAATAGGTTATGTCCCTCATGGATATGGAGGCTATTCAGCCAGTACCAGAACAGGAAAAAGGACAAGGTTTTTACGCAAGACTGTTCTTGGTACCCAGAAAAGATGAGGCCTGGCGCCCAATACTGGATTTATCAATTCTGAACACATACCTGGACATTCCAAAATTCAAAATGCTAACTTTGCAGCAGCTTCTGCCCATGCTGAGCAAGAACGCTGGTGACATTAGACCTAAAAGAGGCATACCTGCATATCCCAATAAGGGAATCGTGCAGAAGATACCTGCATTTCAAGGCTGGCTTCATGCATTACCAATTCTCTGCACTGCCCTTTGGCTTATCTACTGTTCCCAGGGTCTTTACAAAGTGCCTGGCACCAGTAATTGCATTTTGCAGACAAAGAAGTATGCAAATATATCCTTACTTGGACAACTGTCTCATTCAAGCAGAGAACAAGGACATTCTTCTTCAGCACCTGGCATTTGTGAAAAGGCTTCTAACATGTCTAGGGTACACAATAAAAGAAAAAAAATCACAATTGGTACCCTTTCAAAAGATAACATTCCTGGGTGCAAGCTTGAATACAACTGCCCAAATGGCTTTTCTCACGCCAGACAAACAGGAAACTGACTACTTGCAGATAACTGGGTTTTTGTTGCCATCAGTTTGAAGTAAGACAAAACTCTTAAGGCTTTGGGGTTCATGGCATCCTGCATCCTACTGATTCCATATGCAAGACTGCATATGAGGAAACTACAATGGTACCTAAAAAGTTTATGGAGTCAACATTGTCACAGTCTGGAAACAATGATTGCTCTCATTCCCTGCCTACAACAGGAGTTTCTATGGTGGGCAAAAGCATGTCACCAAAACATGGGACGAGCTTTCACTCTACCCCCTGCCAGCCAAGCCTTAACAACAGACGCATCAGATTATACATGGGGGGCCCACCTGGTGGGAAGATGCATTCAGGGCATATGGACCCCAAAACAAATGCATCTGCATATCAACCAAAAAGAGATGTAGCTGTTCAAATGCCCTGACAGCCTTCAAGGACTTACTTCATCCAGGACAACTACTGATAAAGACGGACAACACCACGGTTATGTGGTATATAAACAAGCAGGGGGGGCACGCATTCATACAGACTAGCCATGGCACTGTGGGACACAGCCTTGACTTACCAGGTACATCTTCAAGCTCAATTCCTGCCAGGAAAGCAAAATACTCTGGCAGACTATTTAAGCAGAAACCTTATGGACCCCCACGAGTGTAAACTAGATCCACAAGTCTTCAGCATGATTACAAAGAAATGGGGGAGCCCAGACATAGACCTATTTGCCTCTCCTCGAAATTATCAACTGAAAAAATTCTGCAGAAGGGCTTATCACAGACAAGCATGGAAAGTGGACGCCCTATCCTTCAGTTGGAAAAACCTATCAGTCTACGCCTTTCCTCCTCTGCCTCTTCTTCCCAAGGTCCTACTAAAAGTCAGACAAGAGAAACCAAAGATGATACTAATGCCCCGGACTGGCCCCACCAATACTGGTACCCAATCCTAAGGAACATGTCTCAATTCCCAGCTTGGTACTTACCTCAAATACATCACTTACTGTCCCAGCAAAACAATCAGATCCTGCACTATCGGCTCCAAACACTGAACCTAGCAGCATGGCTGATCATGTAGTTATTCAAACACCACCTCTCAGTAAAGCTGTGATGGATGTCATTTTGGAAGCCAGAAGGCCTAGTACTAGAAAATCTTATGCTGATAAATGGAAGAGATTCTGTGCTTGGAACCAAACACAAGGGACTGATACCGCAGAGCCAAATATTCCTCAGATTTTACAGTACTTGACTGAGATGCTTGACAAAGGCCTATCTTTTTCATCAATAAAAATCCATGCCTCTGCCATCTCTGCTCATTACAACACAGAGCCACCAATCATTTCTCATCCTTTACTAAAGCAGTATCTTAGAAGGGCCAAAAATGTAAGGCCTCCCAGAAGATCAGTTCCTGCATGGGACCTCAATTATGTGTTAGAAAAGCTCACCCTGTCTCCATTTGAACCAGCTGCTACTGCAGATCTAAAGTTCTTTTGGAAAATAGCTCTGCTCCTGGCAATTACTTCAGCAAGAAGAGTTTCAGAACTACAGGCCCTCATGGCTGTGCAGCCTTTTATCATATTTTACAGAGACAGGGTGTCCCTGAGGACCATTCCTTCATTTATGCCTAAGGTGGTTTCCAGTGTGGCTCTTAACCAAACTATTTATCTGCCAACTTTTTATCCAAATCTGCAGAACAAGGGGGAGAGGATTCTGCATTCCTTGGATGTACACAGACACCTAAGATTCTACTTGAGCTGTGCCCATTGTGTGGTCTCATTCCACCAGGGCTGCAGCTACATCAGCAGCTTTTCTCAGAGGAGTACCAACCAAAGACATTCTAGAGGCTGCTACTTGGAGTTCTGTTCACACTTTTACAAAGCATTATCATTTGCCTCTCTACTTTAAGTCCAGGGCTGGCTTTGCCACTGCAGTTCTGCAGGGCCTTATAGCCACCCCTAATGCTGTTTAGCTCCAGCCTCCCATCCATAGCTTTGGGATTCTACCCAAACGTAATGACTGCAACAGTGAAACACGAAGAACATAATACAGT
>NC_056726.1:718680078-718835078 GCF_019279795.1 Protopterus annectens
ATGCAGTCAACATAAATTCCCAAGTGTCGTCCATTAGAAAACTGAGATTCCATCTGCCTGTGTTGGTGGTAGCTCAGGTGGATGTAAAATATCCCAGAGCACCTATGTAAAAGAGTATGTTTTTTTTATTTGTATACATATATACAGTTCATATTTTTACATATTTTAACATCATTCAGTAATTAACATTTTCATTTTAAGTATTCCCCCCTACTTTTACCCACAACCAAAACCACATTTTTTCCAGTATTTTTGTCAGTGTGTTTTTACATCATACGTGATTTCATTAAGTCTTTCATTCCATACATGTTACATATAAAATATGATTCTGTCCATTTTCTTAGCTTCATTCTGGGAACTTGTTCCATAAAACCCATAGTCTATCATGTCCATGTTTAACATTTCAAAATGTAAATAACGTTTAATCAAATCATGATTACACATTTCTTTCCACAATTTTTGAATTCTATCACAATTTAAAAAACATGTTCTGTAGTTTCCAATTCTTTACATTTATTATATATTTGTATCATATTTTCTCTTCTATGGCATATTTGCCCCCACTGGTAAAAGGTGTATAATTGCATTCTTTTTTCATCATTATTGATTTTTTTTATCTATTTCTCTTTCCATGGAGCCACCAAATAAAAGGATATAATGTTAACATGCCATTCTTTTCTGTTCTTTTCTATCAGATTCTCTTTTAATTTCCACAATACAGTTTTAATGCAAAATTCTTTCATTTCTTTATTAATAACACTTTTACTTTTTTCATTATTTCTTTTAGTAGTTTATACAGTTAAGATGGCTGCATGCACAAGCGGATTCATCAGCTCCAATTCACCTTGTTCATCTTTTATACAAAATTCCCCTCTTAACTGGGTTGTCTTGACCCCAAATAATTGAAAAACTTGTCTACATGATTTAGTTTTCATATTTCATTGACATCATATAAACATTTGCAATATAAGCCATTTACCTATTATTATGGCATTTACTAAAATGTGCTTTCTTTTTGTATGAAAACCTATATGTCTTCCAGAATGTAATCATGTCTTTGATTCCTTTAATAACTTTATTGAATTGTTCAACTGTATTCTGTCCTTCCAAATACTATTCCTAAAATATATATACTCATTTTTTTTCATTATATTCCACATGTTCTAGAATATCTTCATACCCAAATCCCTTGCTTTTCTTTTTATTTGTTCTGAAACCATTTTTCTTCAACATTGCACTCAAATTGTCATTATTTTTTCCATCCAGTCTTTATTTTTTTGCTGTTAGTACAATATCATCAGCATAATTATACATTATTGGTAAGTGTATCTTCTCCATCATTCTATATCCTCCCTTGACATTTTATTATTTTCCATTACTTCTGCATTCATGATTATAGCAAAAATAATACTGCTTGGTTTTATACCACACTTTATTTTCAAATTTTCAACAATCCAATGTTAACTTTCAGTTTCACATAATTCTTTTCATATACTTACTTGTAATGCTTTTCACTTATGTTGTATGCTTGTAAAATTCCCCATAATGCTTTATACTGAAGATTGTCATATGCCTTACTGACATCACCCATCATAATTTTTGTTTCCACTTTTATATTGATATCAGTTACTTCTCTTATTATCCACAATAGGTCTTGACTCCCCTTTTCTTTTCTCCCAAACAAATTCTGATCATATATAATCCTTCTATTTTACATTGTAGTCTTTTGCTAACTATTCTCATGAAAAGTTTATAGTCTTTGTTATTCGGTGTAATTGGTCTCCAGTTTTTTTTTTTATTTCATCTTCATCTCCTTTCTTTAATATAAAATGTATCAGACTTGTGCAGATTTCTTTATACTTAATTCCTTTTTCTGTCCACTCATTCATTACTTCTATAAACTCCATTTTGTCAGTCATGCATTTCTTTATACATACTATATTCAATTCCATCCAAACCTGTAGCTGAATTAACGATAATGTTTTCATGATTTCATTGAACTCATTTACATTTAGTTTTCTCTCTAAGTATTCATTGTCTTTCTTATTTAATTTTTCATTATTATAAATTTGTTCTATGGTAACTCCTTTTTCACTATATTAATCTAATGCATATTCTTTGTTTCATATATTTCTCTTGTTCTTTATTTTTTAATTCTCATATTATTTTTACTTCTTTTACTACCTTGCACAAGTATGGTGCTGCTACATTTTTTTTTCTTGTAAACAATATTTTTGCTTATATAACAATTTATTAATCTTATCCTAATTACTTCTATGGAATTCGTTTTTTTTTCTTTTTCATAAAATGATCTTTTCTTTTCTGCCAAGTCTTTAAATATTGTTTGACTTGATATTTTGTATTCCATTTTTTTTCCTTTTTTCTATGCATTCTAAAAATACTTTTTTGTATTTCTTTTTTAATTGAATCCACCATATTGTCCAGTTTTCGTAAAAATCTCTAATACAGATATGTTTTTGCCATAATCCTCTAATTTCTCTTTCTCCTGAATATTTTTTTTATTTACTCTTTTTATGCATTTTCCTATTGTAATATATTTCTCATTTTATTAATTATTATCCAGATCACCACATGATCAGAGAACTCACTATATTTAATTCCTTTTTGTGTAATTTTAGATAATCTGATATAAAAAAATAATCAATTTCTGTCTTAAGCTAATTTCTTTTGCAAGTCCAGTGTTTATTTTCCCATATTTTTAATTTTCAAGTTTTCATAATTTATGTAACCATTTTAACATCACAACTAATCTTTTTATTTCTTGAATTACAATTAAAGTCACTTGTCATTATTATATCCATGTTAACACTGACATAATTAGGTATACTTTAAACATTGTTCCTCTTTATTTTTTTTGTCACGTGCATAAAAAACTATTAGTCTGTATACATATTTTTTCCATCTTATATTCACTACTGTTATTCAGCCCAGTTTTAAAATTATAATATCTAATATTTATTTATTTTCTTGCCATAGTATACAGTAGATATAACATGTTTCTTTTCCTATATTCCAAATAACAGCACCATTCCAGAGTTTTTCTGTTTGCACCCTGTAGCACACCATTGTAAAATACTAATTCTTCTGTTAATATTCTTCATACTGTTCATGTTCAAAGCTAATATTTGCAGCTTTATAGAACAGTTATTAGAATAATCTTCTTATCCCTTACCTTTCTTATTCTCTCTCACTATTATATATTTTTTCTTTCCCTAACTCTCTTTCCTATTGAATTTTCCTTGCCTTTTACTATATGCCAGTCTTCACTTGTTTCATCTGCCTCTTTCTTTCTTTCTCTTTCCCTTTAAATTTAAATACCATTTCTGTGTATTTTTTTTTTAGTTTTGTGTTCTCGTATAGCACTCTTTTTAACTCTTTTTCCTGTATAATTTCATTTTCTTTTTGATTTTTTGTACTTCTACCTCACATTCTAACCTTGAATGACCTATATTACCACATTTCTTACATTTCACTTCACATTTCTTTGCATTATGACCCATCTGACCACATAACATCTTTTTTTCACATTCATTAATTAAATGATCCCTTTTTCCACAAAAACAACACATTTTTGGTTGTCCTCTGTACCTCACAAAACCTGTATTGCCATATACATTAATAATAATAGGTATGTATATCACGTTGTCATTTTCAAATTATTCCACATTCCCAACCCCCTGTCCATAATCCTCTTTCATCATAGATTTTAGTAGTGTCCACCACTTCTTTATATTTGTCAGTAAATATTCTTTCAATTCTTTTGCTCCCACTTCAGTTCTAAACTGAGTCTAGATTCTTTTTTTTTTGCCTGAAAAAGGCTTGCACAACATATTCTGACCATGGAAATCCTGCTTTCTTTTTTCAGGCCCCAAAAAGTTTTCCACAGCCTGGTCAGTTTCAAAAAACAAATCACAAAGTTTTTGTTAATTAAAATGAAAGCTCTTACCGCTTCAGATTTTACTCCCAGAGGTGCAATAACATTGTCCCATACCTCATATCTGTCTAAGCCTTTTCTATTTTACTGCTTACCTAAACTCATTTTTTCTTTACTTCCTTCATCTCTGTGTTCTTCTTAGCTCCTTCTTCCACCATTTGAGCATATGACTCTTTTTCTGGAACCTTCTCTGGCTGTTATTCCTTTTCTTTTTCTCCCTCCTCAGTGTTTTCCATAATGTTACTTCAGGATACAGCAGTCCCACTTTCTGGCTCACTCTGGTTAATTAGCTTCTCGAGATACTCATCCTGCAACCCTCCCGACTGGAGGGTTAAAATAACATGTTTCTGCTGTTTCATTCAGATTTTTCTGGAAATTTTCTTCTGAATCCATCTCCATCACTGCATTTAGCTCCATCTCCTTCCCAATGTCATCATCAGTAGACATTTGTTTTCTGCTCCCACATCACCTGCAAACATTTCTGGTAACAATTCTACCAATGTTTTCTTCATTAAAAAAAAACTTAATTTGATTGTAATTTAACTTTGCTCATGCATATACTAATTTGTTTAAATTCCAATTTATTGTAATATTGTCACTCTTTATTTCTTCTACTGACTTGTATGTTTGTAATTTTTAACTTTAACTAAAATGTAACTGTAAATTGAAGCTTTTCTCCCCAGGACTCCATTGAAAATGGGCTCGTAGTGACCCAATGGACCATCCTGGTAAACAAACTTCAAATAAATAAATAAATACATTTTCAATACATTTAACTTCCAAATTGATTTGGCTCTCAGCAGCCATGTTTTCTCCCGCTTCCTCCTGGCTGCCTCCATGCCTGGACAGGAAACAGGAAGTCAAGATGTGTAATACTCAATCTCTTCCCCCTACTGCAAAGAGTAAGGTAAGTTCTCCAGTGCCCTGGCCAGATTTCCCAAAGTAGTATAAATACCATCTTTGGTGGTCTCTGAGAAGAGACTCCTAGCTTAGTGGGACTAACCCGGTCAACATATTTAGTTTAGCCGTATTTATTTCCTGTGTGGGACATAGTTTATATTTTCTATTGTTGTCCGTAGTCAGCTCTTAATGGTGTCACTGTATTATTCTGTCTGATGTTTTTTTTTTTCCCCCTGACTTGATGGATTCTTATATTATTGCCCCCCACCATAAAATCCAGTTGCACCTAAAAAGAAAAAAAAAACATACTTCAGCTTTGCTGTGGGAATCTGTTGTTGCCTTAAACCTGCCTGCAGACCTCTTACCTTTTCCCTCATCACCCTCTGGTGTGAGCCCACAAATCTTTGTGGGATGGGAGCCAGACATTCTCTAGAGATATTTTCAGTGCCTGGTTCAAGTAAGGGAGAACCAAGCTCTTAAGTGCAGGAGAGGTTCAAGGTAAGAGACCCCTTGCCATACAAAATATGCTGTTCCCCAATATTTTGTCCACTGGAGTAGTTATAACAGTACAGACTATCATGTAATTACCATGCGTAGAGCTGATGTGGTTTCCTGAGCTAATAATGTTTTACATTTAGCTAATCTCAGAGACTATGCTCTTGTTCAGAATGATTATGGGGCTACATTCTCTAGAGATCAGTCCATGGCTGATGATTTTGAAGGAGACTCAGATGCAGATAATTGTCAACACTCCAAGTCTGTCCAGTCTGATTCTTCAGAAGGTGAACATGTTCAAAAAGCCAGGCAGGTGTTCAATTTTCTACAGGTGCTAGCTAGGTTTGCAGATGTATTTTACTGGAGCGTGGAAGCAATCTGGAGCTGTGCCAGCGATGGCAGAGTTTATGATCTTAAGGAAGATGGGATTCCAAATTATTTGATCTTGTCCTTTTCATTCATTTATCAAAGATTTGGGTCTCGGATCAGATCTCAGATCCAGCCACTTTTACTGGACTCTGGGATCCAAATCTCTAGCTCCTTTCTCTACCCACAATGCTCCAGTCAACCTGCTATACCCCAGCACTCATTTGCCGGCTTATCGCTATGGATACGGATCCTTCTCAGAGAGATTTTGTGGGTGTGTTTTCTCCAATCTACAATTTTTTTCTCTAAAACATATAATTTTTCTACTTCATTCACCTTCCTTACCCAGCCTCTTGAGTTTTCAAGTTTTTGTTTGCAGTAGATTTTCTTTCTCTTCCATCTCAGAGCAGATGTCTGTACCATTGTTGGTACTTATTCCTCCTTTTTTCCTCTTCCTACCTACCATTGTTAGTCCAAAAAAGAAAATTTCCTTTAGTTTTTTTTTTAATCACTTTTCAGCCTCTCAGCCTTTTGGCTAAGATCAGTGTAGTATTGTGTCTGAGAAAACAATGTATTCCAAAAAATGCACTTCCTGTGGGCATAAGATCCCTAACTCTAATGCCAACAGGTAGTGTGTCTACTGCCTTGGAGCTTCTCATTTGAACACAGATTGATCAATTTGTGCAGTCTCTAATTCCAGGGCCCTTAGCAACAGTAGAAATGAGTTAATCTTGAAGCAATCAATGCCACCACCTCCTTCTTCATCTTCTACTCCAGGGGCTTAAACCCTGAAAAAATCATCCAAGGCTTCTTCAGAGGTGAAAGAATCATGTAAGCAGTCTCCAACCTGCACTGCAAAGACTACTTCATCTTTAGAGCCTCGTGCAGAGATTCAAAATAAATCTGATCCAACCTTGTCAGATCCAAAATGGAAACAGATTCCATGTCCTTGGATTCTTCAGCTACTCACATGAAGTTCCTAAGAACCCAGTTCCCAGGGTTCACTGTAGAGCCTGTTTCTCTTTGGCTCCATTCTATCTTTTAGGGGAACCCCCCTCCCCGAGGATAGAGTTTTAGCCCCAGTCCACTACTTTCTCCATCAGGCCCTCCAGGAGCCTTTCAGAAGCAGAAGTGGATAGGGTGATGACGAAGTCCCTCAGAGCTCAGATTCATATGGGGGAGGGTATCTCACCCCCATCTCCTGTTGGATCCATGAGCCTCCCTTGTACTTTTCATTCAGTGATCACTTTTTCTCTGATCTAAAGACAGCTAGATCTTCAACTCAGAGTGCTGTCTTAACTTGTTTAGCTCTGATTCCTTTGGACCAGGATGAGTCTTGGAATCAAAACATCAACGTAGGGTCCAGGGACTATGTTCCACTCCTAGGTTGTCGAAGCTGTCCCTGCCCCATGAAGCATCTGCATTGGACAGCTCAGGCCCAACTCCCCCTTCAAGGCATGAGTCCAGGCAAGGACGAGGCATGGTAGCTTTGGTTCCTATGCGACCAGCTACTGTACCTCCTGGTCCTTCTGCTTTCGATGTAGTGGATAAAGTCTTCTCTTGTCTGAGATATTCGACTGCTCTATCCTCTTCGAATTGTACAGCCCTGCCTACTTCAGGTCCAAGCTCTGATCCTCAGGCACATTTCACAAGGACAGCCAGCCTCATAAAGTGTCCAGAGAGTCCTCCCTTGAGGACTTTCCTGTCTCTTTGGATACAGCTCCAAAATGTCTCACTGAGAAGGTTCCCTGCAAGAGAACATGTAAGAGGAGATGCACAGACTTCCGTCAGGAGTCTCATTGAAGACATTGACTTTGATGAAGGGGAGGGATCTCCAGATCTCAACCAAATGATGTCTTCTTCAGAGACATCTTAGAACTTCTCAAGCAAAAGAATGGTTGGTCCTCTTATACCCCCCTCCCAAGAGGAGTCAGTTTTTCAGGAAGCTTTTTGAGTCCAGCCCATCTACATCTTGGGTGACTCCCCCAGCATATGATCTTGTAGATCTAGTCTAATGCTGGCCATGGAAGGAATTGGATACTGTAGAACCCATTCCCCATCACCCTGATAAATTTCTTACACCACCTAAAGACAGGCCATACTGGAACAAGGGAGTTCCTGTTGATGCCATGGTTCTGGCAGCAGCCACAAAGAAGGAGCTGGCAGAGCACCACACTGTCCATCCCCCTAACAAGAGAGTACTGGACAATGGACAGATTCAAGAAGCAACACATTTCACAAGATTTCAGAGGGATTTGACTAAGTATCTTTCCAAATCCCTTTCTGAGTTCATGTCTGTTGAGGACCACAACAAGTCTTCTTCACAACTGGCCACTCTCTTATCCCTCTCTAATTCATCCATAAGGCTAATTTCCCATGCTGTGGAGGGTACCTCATGGGCAGTGGGTTCAGGCATAGTCGTTAGGAGACATGCTTGGATGTGCTTATGCAACTTTGTGGAACCTTTCAAGTCTTCTTTCATCAATGCTCCTTTTGTGGGAATGTCATTGTTTGGCCCTATTGTAAAGGAAACACTTTCCCAAAGTGAGCAGGATGGAAAGACCCAATCTTCTACAGGGATATGCTTTTCTTCCCCTCAACAATCCTTTTCCAGGAATCGAAGAGGAGACCAGAAAATATGGCTCTGTTAAGTGCCAGGGTCCTTTCCAGGATTCACAAGGAGATAGCTTCCCCAGAGGCGGGCTTCAAATAGAAGATGCCATCCTTGTGCTAAGGAAGACCTGCAAAACCAGGGTTTCAAAGATTCCTTTTCAAATAAACCCTTCCAGCACTCCTGAAATGTTGCTCAACTGCCCACCTCTAGAGGCAGTCAGGGGGCAATTGTCTGTGCATCCGATGCTTGGGCATCAATAAAAAAAGATTCTTGGGTGCTAAAATTAGTATCCAGAGGTGATTTTATACAATTTTCCCAGATTCCCCCATCCAAACAAAAAACACTTCCTGACATCTCACACAATGAGAAGTCGTCTGCAGCTCAAAAAATTCAAAAGCTGCTAGACAAGAGAGTCATCCAGGAAGTCCCACCAGATCAGAAAGGATTCGGAACTTCCTCAAGATTCTTTTAGTGCCAAAGAAAACCAGGGACCTGAGACCAATTCTGGATCTAAGCAAATTAAATCAATTTGTGAAGAAATCAAATTTCCAGATGGTCACGGTTCAGTCCATTCTGCCATTTATATGCAAGGACAATTACATGTGCACCATTGATGTTCAGGCTGCATACGTCCACATCAAGATGAACAGATGATCCCAAAGATTTCTGTGCTTTAGGTTAGGGCCAGTCATTATCAGTTCAGATCCCTGCCCTTTGCTCTCACCCCAGCCCCCTGGGTGTTTGTTTACCAAATGTATGGCAGTGGTAGCAGGTCACTTTAATCTGCTGAGATTCCAAATGTTTCCATACCTAGACAACTGTCTCCTCACTGCCCCAACCAAGCATCTTCTAGAGAAATCCAGTGTCTACTTGCCCCAGTTATGTCAATCTCTAGGCATCTCAGTCAACATCTCAAGTCTCATTTTCAGCATATCCTGAGCCTGGCCTTCATAGATGCTCAGTTGAACACAGTCAGTCTCTTTTCCACCATATTTGAGTAAGGATGATCAGGTACCAGGTAGAGAAAATTTTCACACACCCTTTTCCCCCACGTATTCTTCATGCCCTAGGATCAATAGCAGCTGCCATAACCTTAGTTCCTATGGCCCAGTTTTATATGTGCATTCTTCAATGGACCCAAGCTGTTGGCCATGATTGCCTGAGAGCCAGCCTTGCAGCATTATCCAATACATCAGACCTCATACATCTCTTCAGAGCAAAACAGTGGCAGACACACTGAGGAGGTCTAAACTTGACTCTCATAAGAGGAAACTCAGGACAGGGGTCTCCAAGGATTTGGCCTAGATTTGGGGAACACATCAAATAGGTCTGTTTGTCTCATTTCAAAAACAGACAGTTGGGAAATTTCTGTCCGAGACATCCTTGAAAGACAAACGCATTCTCTTTCCCTTGGACAGAAATCTTCCTTTATGCGTTTCTACCTTTTCTAATGATACCCAAAATACTTCTGAAGATTCAGAAAGAATTCCCAAAGATCATTGTGGTGATCCCCTTTTGGTCCATGGAAATTTGCTTCTTTCTATTAATGGAATTGGCCAAGTGCAATTACCACAAGCTTCTTCACAATCTTGATCTGCTCACACAGTGTCAGAGTGACTGGTGCACTCCATCTTACAGAAATTGCAACTGACATCCTGGATGATTTTATCTTGATACCTTTTAGGCACTCAAAACTCAAAAGGAGGATTTATGAGCATTTATATGCTGTTAGAGTTGAAGATATTAAAAATGCCTTGTTTAAACATACACTGAGATGTCCCCAAGCAAAATGGGGCTTCTTTGTTGTAGAGAAGGTGCAGTGTGATGTGGGGGGGGGGGGGCATGGGAAAATAGGATAGAGGTGAGAGAAATATTTTGGCAGTTGTTATTGGAAGCCAATAGATTCCCAGGGCTGAATGAATACATCCATTGCCCCTATTTTAAAAATGAGAGCTGCAAAACTATAAAATAAGTACATATATTGTTTTGCAAGTTCCTTTTGTTGGTTTTTGATTCAAGTTTATTTATCTGTCCAACACATTGTGATGGCTTTAGTATTTATATATTTATTTTAAAGTTCTTTTAAAAAATGTGCATGTTTTTATCTACTTTCATCTGTATTTGTGGCAAGTTGGTAGGTTGTCACGAATATTTTAGTTACAGGATTTAATTGGTGTCAATTAAACAATTGTTTTAACTATTTATTAAATTGGGAGGAGTATTTAAGCAGGCACAGCCTTCATTCATTCATTTTCTATCTGAAGAAGTCTGGTGGATGAAAACGCTTTGTATTGTGTGGCGTTTATGTGATTAAACCTGCTGCTGCTTACACCTACAGGCTCATGTTTTATTATTACCTTCTGCCTCTTTGGGTGCCTGTTGTGGTTTTACTGGTTCTTGGTTCTGTGGCACCCTATCCTTGGAGTTTTTGGATTACCTTTTAGGCACTTGTTAAATGAGATATGTAGCAGGTATTGAGGAAGGCATGAAAACCTGTAACTAGAAAATCTTATGTTTTAAGTGGAAGAGGTTATCTAGGTGGTACCTGACCAGTAACAGAAGGCTCGGTGTGGTGTTTACCCCCTTGGATTTGAAATATTTGTGTGAGCTACTCAACTTTGGCTTATCTACTGCATCTGTCAAGGTGTATCTTTTAGCCATTTCAGCTTGTCTGCCCATGGATCCCCTTCTTTATCTTTTAGTAATCAATCTGTTGATGAAATGAGTGTTGCATTTCAGACCCCATTGAAAGCAAATTCCTGCTCCTTGGGATCTAACTTCATTCATGAAAAATTTACCATATCTCATTTTGAACTTGCTTTAGAGGATGATTTAAAGCTCACCACTTGGAAAACTGTTTGGCTTTTTGCTCTGACATCTGCAGAGTGAGTCTGTGAGCTGCAAGTTCTTATGGTGGAGCAACCTTTTTCTAATATTCACCAAAGGCAGGATTGTTTTATGTACTAATCTGTCTTTCATGACAAAAATACCCTGAATCAAGCCATTAATCTGTTTTCTTTCCAGAACCTAAAAACAAGGGAGACCAGATTCTGCATACCTTGGATGTGCACTCTCAGCTCAGGTATCACCTTGATAGAATTAAGCCCTTATGGAAGGCTGAACAGCTGCTTATTTCCTATTCTAGGGCTAAGAAAGGTCAACCTGTCTCTAAGCAAATTATTACTCATTGGTTGTCCTCTACTGTTGTTTTTTTTATTACTCCCACCATGGTAAATTATTTATTTTGCATTTGTTGACCAGGTTTGTCCAACTGGGCTGATGGCCCTTTTTCAGCGAAGGCCTGGGGCGAAAAGCTCCACAGTCATTTTACAATAAGAAGAGTACATAAGGTACAAAATGCAAAAACATTTGGAGAGAAAACTCCACAAATTAGTTATACAACATATTTATAATGTTCAACATAGCATTTACATAAAATACAGACTATAAAATAATTAAGTTTTCAATATGACCACAAGAAACAAAAGTGATTAGAGTTAGTACTGAGATTGTTATACAGCAGAATTGAGATATTTAGATTAAAGGTTTTAAATCTATATCTCTAAATGGAGGTAAATCTATTCCAGGCAAGGTTAAGGCTTATTCCACCGGAGCCTGCTCATCTTTGTTGGCATATTGGAAAGAAGTGGAGTCTAGAGGAAGTAGCCTGGTCCTCTGTTCTTCCCTTTACAAAGTAGGACAAATTGGATTATCTCTTAAGTTCCAGAGCAGCTTTGTGAGGACCATTCTGAAAGGGGCTCCCGGATCCTTATTCTTCCTCCCTCTAGTCGGGGTAAGTGTTGGGGATTTGCCCATATGCCACTGAGGCACTGTGAATGATGAATGTAGTACAATTGCACAAGCCCTTCTTACTTGTAAAAGTAGATGTATGAATGTAGAAATGTAAAAATGATGTAATTTAAGAACTGTACATTTCTGTAAAAATGCTTCTGTATTGTTAATATCCTACATTCAATTAGTTCATTAATCCTTATAAGTTGTATCTTATAGTAATGTATTTTATGTAATGTACCAGTATATAGTGGAGCTTTTCTCCTCAGGCCTCTGCTGAAAATGGACATGTATCCAGCCAGACTAGCCCGGTCAACAAATGTAAAACAAATAAATAAAAATAAATAAATAAAAAAATTTCAGACTGCCTCAGTGGTATGACCAACCCAGTAACTCTCATATTTTGTATGTAGTTTGATGGTATCCATACTTGTGTTGTTGGATGATTTTGTTTTTAGTGTTGGTGTTTTTGGATGCAATTTTTTTTTTGTTTTCAAACAGTTTTTGCTTCTGGCCCTTTTTGTTCTTCCTACTTAGCACTAAAATTCTAAACTGACTTCCTGTGACAGGGCTTAAGCTTCCTCTGGTGGGATGGACTTAGCCAGTCCCCTATCACAGGAAGTCATACAAGAGAATTCTGAGATCTGAAAAGCTGCCAGTGTGGATTTGTGCAGGCATAAAATCCATATGCTACTGAGGCTGTGTGAAATTTAAACATCTCGTTACAGGTTAAGTAGGACTTAAGCAACTGTACTTTTACCTTGTCAGGTTAATTAGCAAAGGAGCCCCCATTCAGCCTACCATTACCTATAGAGTTTCTGAAGCAGAATGCTGGCATTGAGATGCACCTGATCTTGCAGGGACTGAGACTGAAAGCCCAGATGACCTGACACTTTTTCTTTGAAAGCACCTTTTGTCCAAGGACAAGCTGAACATTTTGAAGGGGAGAGATTTCCAAATACAAAAATGGTTGATCTGGTGAAGTGGAGAAGATTTGTATTTGGTGCAGTAAATAGGGCCATGATTTATCCCTCTTAGGATTTTTATAATTGTCAGACCTATTTATTTACTGGATTCCTATCCTGTTCTTTGGTTAAAGTGCACAAAGTGGATTTCTAGTCGATTTGTCTTTCCAGCCACCCTTGGCCATGATGTGGTAATGAAGCAGCTCATTAAAGGTGTCTTAGAACTTCATCCAATAAGGCCATCCTCCTCTTTGGGGCTTTAGATAAAAGTGCTTGGTCTCAAGTGCTACCATTCCATAAGAGCATAACCAGATATAGAACTAATTCTTCATGCCAAAGGTACTTTCTGAATACTGTCTTATTTCAACCATCTAACTACCAGTCTATTTCCCTACCCATAAAACAAAGGTAAAGTATTTTACACCCCATAGAAGTTGACAGGCCACTTAGGTACTATCCAAACAAAAGTAAATTCAAACATCTGTGTTATTTGTTTAGATTCCTTGTACCAGGGAAACAAGGTAAACCAGTGATGAAACAAGTCTTGTTGAAAATGTTGGTTGATTGTTTAACATTTTTTCTATGAGACCCATGAAAAAAACTTTCAGAGGCAGGTAAAGGTACACTCCACCAGGGTGGCTGTCACCATCAACACCATTCCTCATAGGTTTATACTAGGCTATCTGCCCTAAGGCATTTATAAGCCTAGCCCAAAGTTTTGTGGCTTACGCCACCCCTTATGTTAAAAAATACTGTGCCCATTAGTTTGTTGTGCCTCTGTCCAGCAGTGACACAGAGATGATTCCCGGGGTAAACCTATGATCTCCCATCCACCGGTCAAGATTTCTCTTGAACAGAGCCAGCGAGGTGCTCTGCCTCACATGGACCGGGATTTTATTCCACAGCATAGGGAGTCTCTGGGTGACAAATCTATCCCTCCAGCATGTCCTATTTATATCTGTGCTAAGGTTTAAGTCGCTTGCTCTAGTGGATCTGGTAGATTTGGATTTTTTGAGGTGGAGCATGTCCATTAATTCAGGGTTGGACATGGCCTTGTATGTCAGGCACAGGTCACCTCTGAGCAGGCGGTATGCGACTGAATAGAGCTGGAGTTTCTTCAGTCTGGCAGCATATGACAGATTTTGGAGTCCCTTTATCCTTTTGGTGAGGAACTTTGGGGTCTCTCCAATTGCTGCAGGTGTCGGGTGAGATACATCCCGAATGGGGCATTGTACTCGATCATTGGTCTGATAAGTGAAGAGTACAGGGGAACAATGACCTCACATGATCTGGATATGAATCCCTTCATGATCAGGTGGGCAATGTAGAAGGTCTTTCTAACCACTTTAGCAATGTGAGTGTCAAAAGAAAGGCCACTGTCAACCTGGGTCCCCAGGTCCCTGATAACCTCTTCTGTGCTTAATGGATTGCCACCTATATGGTAGCTTGGAGTTACCTTGTTTTTCCCGAAGGGTATGACTATACATTTTTTGGCATTTAACTTCAGGCCATGGCTCTGGCACCAGTTATCAGTTTCCGTGAGACCCCTCTGAAGGATATCTGTGTCCGATGTACTTTCCACTATGGCGCCCAGTTTGCAGTCATCTGCAAATTTTGTCAGCCATAGTCCTCCTATGTTTGCCTGTACTTCTGAGAAGTAGATGCCGAACAACAGGGGGCCAAGGACTGAGCCCTGTGGGACACCACTTGTGACCGGCTTGGAGTCTGACATGGCGCCAGCAACTCTAACCCTGTGGGTTCTGTCCTTTAGCCAGTTTGCAACCCATCTTGTGACATATGGGTTTACATTTAAGCTGGTAAGTTTCTCTATAATACCCGAGTGGGGTATTGTGTCGAAAGCTTTTGCAAGGTCAAGGTAGGCTGTATGGACTGCCTTTCCCTCATCAATGGCCTTGGTGACTGTTTCGAAGAAGTCAACCAAGTTCAAAAGGCATGATCTGCCCTTGACAAAGCCAAACTGGGTCGGGTTCAATGTCTGCAAGTCCCCTATGTCTTTGTTTATGAGTTCCATTATGATCCTCTCCATAGCTTTGCAGACCAGGCTTGTTAAGCTTATGGGGCGGTAATTACCAGTGACTCAAGCTGTTGCCAGAAATCAAACATTTCCTTACTGTCATGGTCCTAAAATAGTAACACTGTAGTGGATTGACCAGAGAGACCCTCTTTGATTAGAGCTTTCTGGCTCATGTGGGCCAGTCTGATGAGGAGAGTCCTTGCCATAAGTGCCATTAGTGCATGACCTGATGACTTTGACATCTTCACTTTGAGATCAGGCTGTGTCTGATTATCTGCAGATACACTAGTGCAAGAGCCAAAGACACATTTCTGATCTTGTTCTCAACTAATGCTGGGTCAAGGCCAGGCTGAAACTTTCAGTAATTTAGGTTGCATTCATAACTTGCACGGTCTTGGGAGAAATTTGACATCAGACTTACCTGAATGAAGTTAAGACCAGGAGCTTCTGCCCAGGTATTTTTCTCAGTTGCATTTGTGTGACATAATCCTGGGTTGTGAGGAGAACCACCCTGACAGTCTCCATGCAAAATACTTTGAATTGCAGCTTTATTGAATATGTAGACCAAAAGTGCTTCTTTCTTTTAATGATTTCCAGATTGAACCTCAACTTGTAGTTGCCTCCATTGTGTTTACATGACAGTCCACTCCAAGACTGTGCCATCTCTGCAGAAACTAGCCAAGGATGATGACCTGGAATCTTATTAACACCCCAGCCAACTTTTCAAGGCTGATGAATAAATTATTGAAGCCATACTCCTGATATACTACAGCATAACTGGATGGATGGTCATTCATTAAGAGGACTGGGAATGTCACCTGAAGTGCAAGACTATGTTAGAATCCATAAAAGAGGTAGGGTTTGACTGTAAATGCTAAGAAAATTAAACTATGTATTTTGAAAGTTAAGTGCTTAGAGAAGACCACAACTAGAAGATACAGACATTATAAAAACTAGTGTGTAGTCTCTACAAAGACACACATGAAGATTCCTTGTGTTACCTGGATAACAACAGAAAGTGTCTGCCTAATTTAGTGACTATTGACTATTGCCTATCCTTTGATATATATCACAAGGGGAAAAGCCCCATCAAGATGCAGTAATCTCTTGAAGCAGATAGAGCATTAACTAAAAGCGGTACTGTTTTCTTGGAGGGGGTAATTGTAGCATGTTGGCCAAGGAGAATATTTATGTGCCTTTAAGTGTGTACTCAGAATATATACTGCAGTATGGAATTTGATAATATTCTCACAGCTGTAAGACAGACCACAAGATGTCCTTCTATTCACATGTTTCAGTATTCGGTACATACGAGTTTACTTCTCTTGCTACCTGAACGTCTAGCCAGTATACAAAATATTTCAGTCACTGTATGATGTGTGGGACGTGTGACGTGGCTAGCAGAACGTGGGCCATAAAAGTGACGTCCGCACGCACCAGCCCAGAACTTCTTAGCCGGCAGTGGAACATCAGGTGATGTTCATCGTGTTTCACTGTTGCAGTCATAACACTTGGGTTATCCTGCTGGCAGGCTACCCGCAGTCAGCCAGAGTTCCAAAGTCTAGGTCCGGCGTCAGTTGCTGTCGCCTCTTCCCTGACGTCAGTGCGCCAGGGGTATAAAAGATGCAACCGATGCCATTTTCTTCAGTCTTTATTGCCGCACGGTGCCCGAAGCAAAAGCAGTTCATAAGTGCCGGTCGGCCAACTCCTGAGATTTTCGAAATCGAGTTTCAGAACAGAAGTCTTCAGTAAAGCTAAGTACCCCGTTGGGGAAACTTTTTCTTGCTCCAGACCGATGTCAGTAAAAGTTAACAATTGTATTTCTTGTGGGAAGCAAATACCTCATAAGGACTTTCACTCTTACTGTATTCCTTGCCTAGGCCCTGACCACAACGTTACTAGTTGTCGGTTTTGTGCTAGATTCAACAAACGCACTATTAAGCGTCAGTTTGATATTGCTTTACATTAGTTTGGCCGAAGGTTTAACTACATAATGCCGTCGAAACAACCGACGACCGAAATTCATAAAAAAGACAAAGAAAAGGACAGGCATCCGAAGTCCAAAACCGACGATGAAGCCTCTTCTAGGCCAGTCGCCGGTTCTCAGTGAGGCGCTTTCGCAGCCCCTGACACCCAATATCTCAGAGCCACAGGCCATATCCGACTCCCACGTGGAGACACCTAGGCCTCTGGAAACTCAAGGTATTGGGCCTGTGGAAACTATTCCCTCAGATGGGTCCAGAGCCGCTGAGCAGGCATTGGCTTCTGAGGGTGTTTTCAGACCTTCACAGCTTACTATTAAGTCCACTGCAGCAGCCAAGGCAAAGTCAAAAATACCATTAAAGACAAGGAAACAAGTACAGCATTCTCCTGGACAGTCATCCATGCCAAAGAAACAGATGCTTAAAATGTCCGAAGACCTAATTATTTTGATCAGGGGTTCCCATCCCTGTCCTGGTAAAAGGCCTAGGCAAGACACTGACTATGATTCCTCTGACCAGGTTTCTATTTCCTCTGATTCCTCTTCAGATCAGGGATATTCTCTCCCTCCCTATGAGGACTCTGATGCATAAGAATCTATACCTTCAGCCTCTCCGCCTGAGAATTATTCTTTTGGGGAAACCCTGCACACCATGAGGGAGCATTTCCATTGGGAGAGCCAGGATTACTCAGAATCCAAGAAAAGGCTCAGAGACTTTCTTTTATTGCCTCAGCACAGGCCCCTGGCTATCCCCCCCTGTGCTTGATATTGTTGATGATGTTTTCTCTGAATCCAGTCTGTCTCCTGATTCTTTACCCCTGCACCAGTCAAGCCAGACAGGTACTACAGGGTCCCTGACTCTCATAAATTTCTTTACAAAAACCCTGCTGCGGACCCAGAAACAATTTCTCAGGGTCACAAAGGGGTTAAGGCTTCCACTGCTAAAAACCCTGTCCCCTCTGATAGGGATTCCAGAGCTCTGGATTGATGGGGGGAAAAAGTTTACACTTCTGCTACTTTAGCTGTAAGGGCTTTAAACTGCCAGTTTCACATGCTTAAATATCAACAGTACCTCATGTCTTTGTTAAAACAGAAAATGCTTACAAACTCAGAAAGTCCTGACAGTAAGGAAATGCAGGATTTATTGCATGCAGCTGAACAAATGGGAAAGCATACTCTGCAATGTGGTTTTGATTCATTAGAGGCTTCTTGTAGAGCCGCAGTTGCAGGCTCTGTCATTCGAAGGCATGCTTGCTTGTAAAATTATTGGATGTTCCACTACAGCATGATACTTTGTTTGGTGTTAAGGCAGAAGAGGAGTTAAAGAAAATGGAGGATAAAGCAAAATCAATGCAGACAGTAAAGGATTTCATACAGGTTCAACCACTTAGGTTTAGCAGAAACTGGCCTTCAAAAAATTGGTCCTTTCCGGTGTCAAACAGGCCACAAAGAGGCAGATACAGATGCCCATGAGGCAGATCTCAGCCCCAAGGCTCCTACAGACCTAAACAATGGGGTGCCTCAGCCCCCAAAGGAGGAGAAGACAAATCACAACCTTATAGGAAACAGTCCCAATGACTTCCCTCTACAAATGCCAAGCACTTACCTTTTGGCAGCACTTTTCTCACAAAATTGGCACATAATCACCCAGGACAAATGGGTACTGAATATTGTTTCTCAGGGTTACAGGTTCCACTTTCACACCTTTCCAAAATCAAAAGGTATGCCGGACCTGCCTCAAAACCAATGGGCAGAGGCACAAAAACAAATTGCTGCTCTCATGGACATGGGAGCTTTTCAAAGAGTACCACAGCAAGAACAGGGACAAGGATTTTACTCAAGACTTTTCCTAGTACCCAGAAAGGACAAAGCCTGGAGACCAATACTGGACTTGACAATCCTAAATACTTTCCTGGATGTTCCAAAATTCAAAATGTTAACACTGCAGCAACTTCTACCCATGCTGGGCAAGAAGGCTTGGCTAGTTACTTTGGACCTCAAGGAGGCATACCTGCATGTCCCAATCGGACAATCTTGCAGAAGATACATCAGATTCATAGCTGGCTCAATGCATTACCAATTCTCTGCACTGCCCTTTGGCTTATCTACTGATCCTGATCCTGATTGCCCCAGACTGGCCACACCAGCACTGGTACCCAATCCTAAAGAGCTTGTCTCAAGGCCCAGCCTGGCCTTTACCTCAAATTCCTCATCGTCTGACTCAACAAAATAGTCAGATTCTGCACAGTCAACTCAGAACCTTAAATCTGGCTGCATGGCAGATAATATAGCCACTCTGACCACACCTCTCTCTAAAGCAGTTATGGATGTCATTTTAGAAGCCAGGAGGCCCAGCACTAGGAAATCTTATGCAGAAAAATGGAAGAGATTCTGTGCTTGGAACCAGGCACAAGGGCTCGAACCACTTGTTCCAAATATACCTCAGATTTTACAATACCTAACTGAGATGCTGGACAAAGGCGTATCCTTCTCATCTATTAAGATCCATGCCTCTGCCATTTCAGCTCATTACAATACGGAACTTCCTAGTTTTTTCACATCCACTACTAAGACAGTAACTGAGAGGGTCTAAAAACATAAGACCCCCCCAAGGAGAGCACCAGTACTTACTTGGGATCTCAATTTTGTTTTAGAAAAGCTCACACTGCCTCCTTTTGAACCAGCCAGCACAGCTGATATAAAATTCTTATCATGGAAAACTGCTCTGCTCCTAGCAATAACTTCAGCAAGAAGAGTCTCAGAGTTACAGGCATTAATGGCAGTGGAACCTTTCATCATTTTTTCACAAGGACAGGGTCTCTCTAAGGACAAACCCAACATTCATGCCAAAGGTGGTTTCCATTGTGGCTCTTAACCAAACCATTCATTTTCCAACTTTCTATCCAAATCCCAAGAATAAAGGGGAGAGACTTCTGCACACTTTGGACATACACAGACAGCTACGATTCTACTTGGACAAAACAAAAGCTTTCAGAAAAACTGAGCAACTATTTGTAGCCTATGCTGCAGGATCACAAGGAAAGCCTATCTCAAAGCAGACAATTTCAAAATGGATAGCACACTGCATTCGCTTCTGTTATGTACAACATAGCAAATCAGTACCTAAGGGCATTAGGCCACATTCTACCAGAGCAGCAGCCACTTCAGCAACCTTTCTCAGAGGAGTACCAACCAAAGACATTTTGGAAGCTGCAACCTGGAGTTCAGTGCACACTTTCACCAAGCATTACCACTTACCTCTCTACTCTAAATCCAGAGCAGGCTTTGCCACTGCAGTTCTGCAGGGCCTGGTACCCTCTCCTAATCCTATTTAGGCCCAGCCACCCAACCTCAGCTTTGGGATTCAACCCAAGTGTAATGACTGCAACAATGAAACACGATGAACATAGTACAGTTGTGTACCTACCATACATGAGGATGTTCAAGTGTATTCACTGTTGGCAGTCCAAGTTACCCACCCACCATCCCTCATTTCATTGCTGGGACTTTTCTGTACTTCTCAACTCTATACAACCTATGTGGTGTATTTGCTTGTAGATGAAGGAAATGTTTATTTTAGTACATGCATGCTTTTTGGCATAATTTTTTTCAGCCTTCCTATCTGGGGGCACCTGACATCTGGGGCAAGAAAAACTGAAGAAAATGGCATCGGTTGCATCTTTTATACCCCTGGTGCACTGACATCAGGGAAGAGGTGACAGCAACCGACGTCAGACCTAGATTTTGGAACTCTGGCCGACTGCGGGTAGCCTGCCAACAGGATAACCCAAGTGCAATGACTGCAACAGTGAATACACTCGAACATCTACATTTATGGTAGGTACACAACTGTACTTTCTGCCTTCCTGGCCATTGGATTCTAGAGAAATCAGATAAGTGCCCCATTGGGGAACCTTTTCAGTCATTTGTTTTGTTTCTAATACTTATTCATATCATCCAGAAAGGGCAAGCATATGTGTGGCCATCAGATACCTCACAAGGATGCCCACAATCAGTGTCTGCTTTGTTTAGGTAGGTTGCATGACTACAAGGCCTGCACCTTCTGCCAGGCATTTGTACCTAAAACTCTCCACAACCATCTCCACATGTTCAACCTTTACCTAGAAAACCAACATCTCAAACAGTTAGATTTGGGTGTGGAGGGTTCTGCTGACTTGCCTGCTGAACCACCAAAAAAGAAGGCCAAGACAGTCAGGACTGCTATTGCCGCTGTGTCTCCTTTGTCCGAATCTCAGCCTGTGGTTGACATTGGCCTGGTTCAAGACTCAGGCTTCACTGCTTTGGATATGCAGGTACCTACACGGACCCACACAATCCTGTGCAGAGGGCATGTCCACAGAAGCTTTTCCAGCATCAGCCCCCTGCAGACCTGACAAGTTTTATAAAGTCCCTGAGACTGCTAAATTTTCTAATTAAGTGTCCTGCTGCAGACCCTGCCACAATTTCCATTTCCACTGATAAGGCTTCAAAACTATTACCTTTCACCATGCTCCTTGCTGACAAGGACAGCAAAACTATGGAACGTTTGGGTAAGAAAATATATACTTCTGCTCCTCTGGCTTTCAAAGCTACTAATTATCAGACACACATGGCAAAATATGCCTTATCCCTTTTGGATAAGATCTCAAAGGAATTGTCTGACTCCCCTAATTTTGCTGCCAGACTTCACTGTCTTCTCTAGTTGCTGTTACTTCTCAGGTTACCAGGCAGTCTACCAAGTGCAGTTACATGCTGCTGAGCCCTTAGCCAGGTCAGCAGCATCAGCATCTACCTTGAGTAGGTACTCCTGGCTATGCCTCCAACCTCTACCAGATGACTTTGGAGCCAAACTGGTTGATTCTCCCTTGGACAATACAGCCATGTTTGGAACAAAAGTGGCAGACTTATTCAAGTAATTACAACAAAAGGGGAAAGAGATGCAGGATTTAAAACACCTGCTGATGTTCATCGTGCATACAACTGCAGTCATCACACTTGGGTTATCCTGCCATCAGGTGGGTCCTTGGTCGGCCGAATTTCAAAGTCTAGGTCGGGCGTCAGTTGTCGTCGCTTCTTCCCTGACGTCAGTGCGGCAGGGGTATAAAAGAGGCAGCCGACGCCATTTTCTTCAGTCTTTCTTGCCGCGCGGTGCCCAAAGCAGAAGCAGTTCGCAAGTGCCGGTCGGCCAGCTCCTGAGATTTACAAACAGTATTTCAGCCGAAGTCTTCTTTAAAGCTAAGTACCCCATTGGGAAAACTTTTCTTGCCTCAGACCGATGTCAGACAAAGTTAATAATTGCATTTCTTGTGGGAAGCAAATAACGCATAAGGATTTTCACTCTTACTGTATACCTTGCTTAGGGCCAGACCACGACGTCTCGGCCTGCCGTTTTTGTGCTAGGTTTAACAAGCGCACTATTAAGTGCCGGGCGGAGTTTGCGCTTCATTATTTTGGCAAAAAATTTAATTATATCATGTCGTCTGATGCACCGACGCCAGTTTTAGACAAAAGACGCAAGGATAAGGATAGACATCCGAGGCCTGCACCGAGTACTGAGATCACACTTAGGCTGACTACTGGTTCTCTGGTTCTCAGCGAGGCGCCTACGCAGCCCCTGACTACCGATGAAACTTTTTTACCGGCGACTTCAGTACCCGAGACCGCAGGATCCTCGGTCTCCATTCCCACTGCAGATACCGACGCCACTCTTGGGGGGGGAAACCGAAATTTCAGCCAGGCCTGCCATTTCTGAAGGCGTTTTCAGGCCTACCACCTCCTCTATTAAATCATTCACTAAGTCCAAAGCTGCAATGAAAATTAAAAAACAAGGGCCTCATATCCCCTCTCAAGGCCCCCATGCCTAAAAAACAGATGCTTAAAATGGCTGAGGATTTGATTACTCTCATCAGGGGTTCTCAACCCCCCTCAGACAAAAGACCCAGGCTGGAGGAAGACTACCCTTTCTCAGACCAGGCTTCTATTACTTCAGACCATTCTGAGGGCCAGGATTACACCTATTCCCCATTTTAAGACTCTGATGCTGAGGAGTCTATTCCCTCTGTCTCCCCCCCTGAGGACTTCTCTTTTGGGGGAAACCCTGCATACATTGAGAGAGCACTTCCACTGGGAAGGCCAAGATTTCTCAGATTCCAAGAAAAGGCTCAGGGAATTTCTACTACTTCCCCAGCATAGGCCCCTGGATATTCCTCCTGTCTTAGATATTTTGGATGATGTGTACGCAGAAGCCAGTCTTAATCCAGACTCATTACCTCCAGCCCCTGTTAAACCTAACAGATATTACCGGGTTCCTGATTCTCACCAGTTCCTTTATAAAAGCCATACTGCTGACCCAGAAACAATTTCACAGGGTCCCAAGGGGATTAAGGCCTCTACTGCTAAAAACCCTTGGCCTTCAGAAAGAGATTCTAGAGCATTAGAAAGGTGGGGGAAAAGGGTGTATACATCAGCCACTTTAACCATGAGGGCATTAAACTGTCAATTTCATATGTTGAAATACCAACAGTTCTTGCTATCTCAGCTGAAAGGCAAAATGACACAAACAGAACAGCCAGACTTGAAAGAGTTGCAGGATTTGTTGCATGGAGCAGAACAAGTGGGGAAACATACCTTGCAGTGTGGTTTTGATGCTTTAGAGGCCTCATGCAGAGCTGCTGTCACTGGGTCTGTCATATGTAGACATGTTTGGCTCAAAGAGCAAACCTTACCAGATCATGTCAAAGCAAAGTTATTAGATGCACCACTACAAAAAGATGTATTGTTCGGTGCTAAAGCTGAGAAGGTACTAAAGAAAATGGAGGAAAAAGCAAAATCTATGCAAACAGTTAAAGATTTCTTGCAGGTGCAGCCTCCACGATTCAGCAGAAACTGGCCTTCAAAAAATTGGTCCTTTCCAGCCACGGACAGACCCCAAAGGGGCAGATACAGATAACCAAGGGGTAGAGGACAACCTCAAGGATCTTACAGAGCTAGACAATGGCAATCACCAGCCCCCAGAGGTGGAGAAGATAGGCCACAGTCATTTAGAAAACAGATGCAATGACTTTCCCCTATGCCTGCCAAACAAAGATATAATGGCAGCACCTTTGGGCGGAAAACTGGCCTTATTTTCAAAAAACTGGCACATTGTTACACAGGACAAATGGATTCTGGATATTATAGACAGAGGCTACAGGTTCCACTTTCACACCCTTCCAAAAATGAGAGGCATGCCAAACCTGCCACAAAATCAATGGGCAGAGGCACAAAGGCAAATTTCTGCTCTCATGAATATGAAAGCAATTCAAGAGGTACCTGCAAAAGAACAAGGTCAAGGTTTTTATTCAAGGCTATTTCTGGTACCAAGGAAGGACAAAGATTGGAGACCCTTCTTAGACCTATCTATTCTAAACACATTTCTAGAGGTACCAAAATTCAAAATGCTTACATTACAGCAGCTTCTTCCCATGCTGGGCAAGGAGTCTTGGCTGGTAACGTTGGACCTCAAGGAGGCATACCTGCATGTCCCTATCAGACAAGATTGCAGAAGATACCTCATATTTCTTGCAGGTTCAACCCATTACCAATTCTCTGCATTGCCCTTTGGCTTATCTACTGCGCCCAGAGTGTTTATGAAATGCCTGGCATTAGTAATTGCCTTCTGCAGACAACAAGGAATCCAAATCTACCCATATCTGGACGACTGCCTGATCCAAGCAGACAGAATGGACCTTCTATTGCAACATCTGGCGTTTGTAATAAAACTGTTAAACTGCCTTGGGTACATAGTGAACAAAAAGAAATCAAAACTAATACCTTCTCAACAGATAATTTTCCTGGGTGCCAGCATAAATACAACAACCCAGATGGCCTACCTCACGCCAGACAAACAAGGGCAACTGTCTCAATACTACAACAAAATGGCAACTTTAACCAGGCTAACTGCAAGGAAAATCCTGCAAGCTCTGTGGTTCATGGCATCTTGCATCCTACTAATACCATTTGCAAAGCTGCATATGAGGAAACTACAATGGTACCTAAAAAACTTATGGTCTCAGCACAGCCACAGCTTGGAAACAATTATACCACTCATTCCATGCCTTCAAAAGGAATTTTTGAGGTGGGCTCAAGCATGCCAAAGAAACACAGGTCTTCCTTTCTGTTTACCACAAGCAACTCAAATCATCACAACAGATGCCTCAGACTACGCCTGGGGAGCACACATGGCAGGTCAGTGTATTCAGGGAAAATGGTCCCAAAAAGAGATGCACCTACACATCAACCAAAAGGAGATGCTAGCTGTACAAAATGCTCTTATGACCTTCAAAGACCTACTGCATCCAGGCCAGCTATTAATAAGGACAGACAACACCACAGTCATGTGGTACATAAACAAACAGGGGGGAATGCATTCATACCCCCTGTGCAGGCAAGCCATGACCCTGTGGAACACAGCACTGGAATTACAAATTCAACTACAGGCACAATTCCTGCCAGGGAAGGAAAACACACTGGCAGACAACCTGAGCAGAAATATGACAGACCCACACGAATGGAAGTTGCATCCTCAAGTCTTCTCAAAGATAACTCAGGCATGGGGACAGCCAGACATAGATCTATTTGCTACCCACAGAAATTACCAGTTGGAAAAATTCTGCTCAAGGACCTATCATCCACAGGCCTGGAAAGTGGACGCACTCTCTTTCAATTGGACAACATTGACAGTCTATGCCTTCCCGCCTCTACCTTTACTGGCCAAAGTCCTATTAAAAACCAGAGCAGAGAGGCCACAAATGATTCTCATTGCTCCAGACTGGCCACAACAGCACTGGTATCCTCTCCTAAAGAGCCTGTCACACTCACCACCATGGATCCTTCCTCAATTTCCTCTTCTGTTGTCCCAGCACAACTACAAGACCCTTCACAGCCAGCTCAGAACTCTAAATCTAGCTGCACGGAGAATACCTTAGTTTACCAACAAACTCTCCTCTCCAAGGAGAGGTATAGGATGTCATCTTGGAGGCCAGGAAACCCTCTACTAGAAAAACCTACTCTGCCAAATGGAAACGATTTTGTTCCTGGAATCAAGCAAAGGGTCAGAATCCTTGGGTAATAAATATACCTCATATTTTACAGTACCTAACTGAGATGTTAAACAGTGGCCTCTCCTTCTCTTCCATCAGGATCCACACTTCAGCCATTTCAGCACAATACAATACGGATCCTCCTTTATTCTCACATCCTCTATTAAGGCAGTTCCTCAGAGGGGCAAAAAATATAAAACCCCCACGAAAACCACTAGCTCCAGCTTGGGACCTCAACTTCGTATTGGAGAAGCTGACACTGCCTCCTTTTGAGCCGGCTTCTTCAGCAGAGCTACAATACTTGTCATGGAAAACAGCCTTCCTTCTGGCTATTACCTCAGCACGCAGAGTTTTGGAGCTACAGGCCCTCATGTCTGTGCAACTATTCATCATTTTCCATCAGGACAGGGTTTCCTTATGAACCAACCCTACCTTCATGCCGAAGGTAGTATCCAGTGTGGCTTTGAATCAGTCTATTCATTTACCTACCTTTTATCCAAATCCACAGAACAAAGGAGAGAGGCTACTACATTCCTTGGACATTCACAGGCAACTTCATTATTACTTGGACAGAACAAAGTCATTCAGAAAATCTGAGCAGCTCTTTGTGTCCTATGCTACAGGTGCTCAAGGAAAGGCTATTTCCAAACAGACTATTTCAAAATGGATAGCCCACTGCATACGCTTCTGTTATTCATTTCATGGAAAATCAGTGCCTGTATACATCAGATCCCACTCCACCAGGGCTACAGCTACCTCAGCAGCTTTCCTCAGGAGGGTCCCTACCAAGGACATTTTGGAAGCAGCTACCTGGAGTTCAGTGCACACTTTTTCTAAGCACCACCACCTTCCACTATACTCAAAATCTAGAGTGGGCTTTGCCACAGCAGTCCTACAGGGCATTCTAGCCCCTCCTAATTCCGCTTAGTACCAGCCACCCTTACTTAGCTGTGGGATTCTACCCAAGTGTGATGACTGCAGCTGTATGCACGATGAACATAGTACAGTTTTGTACCTACCATAAATGTAGATGTTCGAGTGCGCATATAGCTGCAGTCCAGGTTACCCTCCCTCTATCCCCTCTTAGGACAGGGCTTATGACAAACACCTTTAACATACAACCTATTTGGGGTATTCCTTTATGGTGTATTTGCTTGAAACTACTGTTTTGATTTATCTACTTATGTATGTTTGCATGACATCATGCTTTGCCTTCCTTTCTGGGGGCACCTGACATCTGGAGCAAGAAAAACTGAAGAAAATGGCGTCGGCTGCCTCTTTTATACCCCTGCCGCACTGACGTCAGGGAAGAAGCGACGACAATCGACGCCGGACCTAGACTTTGAAATTCGGCCGACCGAGGACCCACCTGATGGGCAGGATAACCCAAGTGTAATGACTGCAGCTGTATGCGCACTCGAACATCTACATTTATGGTAGGTACAAAACTGTACTTTTCTCCTATTCCAAAATTCCAGAGGAATTACCCAGCAAAAACAATTTATTAGAAAGCACTCACACCCTGCTTCCTCCACAAGGCCTAGGAAAACCTCCAGGAAGCAACCCACTCCTACCAGATCCTCCCCATCTACTATCCAGAGTCCATCTTTTCAAGACAGGGCAGGTCATGTGTAACTACCTACCAACTTCAGAACACCCACCTTTTCTCTCTATCCCTCTCTCTTCATCTCCGTATCTCTCACACTGTCTCCAACTGTGGAAACGTATCACTTCAGACAAATGGGTCCTTTCTATAATAGAAAACGAGTATTTTATGACTTGGCTCATGCCTCCAAAGAGAAGGGGTATCCCACAGCCCCCAAAAGAGCAGCTCCCCGTATTTCAGCATGTGCTAGACAGCCTTCTGGCTCAAGGCAGCATTCAACAGTTCCACTGTCTGCAAAAGGAAGAGGCTTCTACTCCAGGATTTTCCTGGATCTGGGAAAAGATGGTCACTGGAGATCAATTTTGGACTTCTCAATATTCAACCTCTTCCTTTAGGTAAGAAAAACTTCAGGATGCTGATCTTACCAACTCTCTTTCTGCTCTTACTCTCCCTAGGGTTCATGGCCACCTTAGATGTCAAGGATGCCTACCTTCACATCCCTATAAGGCCCAGTTTCAGGAAATACCTGAGGTTCTCTGTGGGCTCCTCTCACTTTCAGTTCTCTGCCTTGCCTTTTGGGCTTTCCACTGCAGCCAGAGTCTTCATCAAATGTCTGGCTCCAGTTATTGCCTTCTGCATGACAAAAGGAATCCCAGATATTCCCTTACCTGGATGACCTGCTCATTCAGGCAGACTGCAAACAGGCCCTTCCGCAACACTTATAAGTTGCCATTACTCTCCTATATTCCCTGGGATTTCAGAACCATTTTCCAAAATCCTAACTGGAACCTACTCAAGACGTTGACTTCTTGGGGTGCAGGATTCGTATAGCTATTATGAAAGCCTACCCCCCACACACACACAAAAGGTGGAAAGCTTGACACAACACCTACTTCTGGTACTCCAGACCACAGCATTGACCACAAAGTAGTACCTCAGACTCCTGGGCTACATGGCATCCACTATCCCCATTTTACCATTAGCAAGACTCCATATGAGGAAATTGCAGTGGTACCTCATGTCAGTATGGACGCAGCACTCCCACCCCCTTGAGTACAGGGTACCCCTCCTGCCCTTCCTCAAACAGGAAAGAACACATCAATATCCAAAAAGTGAGGGCAATGTTATTGGCCCGGCGAGCCTTCCAAACCAATCTCCAACAAGGACCACTAAAAATCTTTACCAACAGTACCACAGTGCTGTAGTATCTCAACAAGCAGGTGGGGATCAAATCTTATTTGCTTTGCAGACTAGCTCTCCTGGTGTAGGAACTGGCCATCTCCCAGGGAGTAACCTTGCAGGTGGTTTACATACCTTCCCAACAGAATTCTTAGGCAGGCTCCCTCAGCAGATTCATGACCAGCCCACACGAATGGATGCTTCACCGGGATGTCTTCCTGGACCTGGTACACTTCAAATAGATCTGTTTGCCTCCTCCATCAACAGGCAACTTCCTTCCTTCTGCACCAGACTTACAGAGCCTCAGGCTATGGTAACAGAAGCCTTCTCAATCTCCTGGAAGGGGCTGTTCCTCTATGCATTCCCCCTCTCTCCCTTGTTCAGAAGGTCCTGCTGAAGATCTAGCAGGACAGACCAAAATCTTGCTGGTGACTCCCTATTAGCCAAGACGGCATTGGTTCCTCCTCCTCTTATATCCAAGGGCAATCACCACAGGTTACCCCTCAGAGTGGACCCCAATACACCCATAGTGGCAATCACTTCACCTCACCCTATAGGTGATAGGATTCTGATCCCTTTCAGACACCTTTACAATGAAGACATGCTTACTGTCCTGCAGGTGGCCAGGAAACTTAATACCAGGAAATCTTACTTATCAAAGTAGAAGAGATTTTCCATATGGTGTCTCAAAGGGCAGTTGGACCCTCTGAAAAGTGAGACCCCTCTAGTACTGTCTTACCTGTGTGAACTATTGCAGACAGGGTTAGGTTTCTCATCCATTAAGACCCAGTTGTCTGCCATTTCAGCATGTCTTCCCCTGGACCCCCCGTTAGCTTCCAGACTATGGGCAAAGTTATTCCTTTAAGGGGTCCCTCATCTCAGACCACCTAGGAAACCTTCTCCCCCTCCATGGGACCTCAAGTATGTTTTAGAGAAGCTCATGCTTACCCCATTTGAGCCAGCTAAAGCTTCCCTTAAACATTGCACATGGAAGACCCATGGCTATTCCACCCTTCTTAGTATTCCACACCGACAGGGTTACTCTTAGAAGTAACCCTTCCTTCATGCCCAAGGTGGTGGACATCCTTTCCCTAAATCAAGCCATCCACCTACCAACCTTCTTACCTAACCCACAGGGAGACAGTGAGAGAGTACTCTATTCACTAGATGTACACAGACAACTCAGATTTTACCTGCACAAAACCAAGTCCATCAGACAGGCTGATCAATTGTTTGTCTCCTTCCACCCCAGGGCCCTAAGGAAAGCAGTGTCTAAACAAACAATTTCAACATGGATTTCCAAAGCTATTATCTTTTGCTATAAATACCATGGGAAATCCCTGCATGGTACTGTCAAAGCACACTCCACCAGGGCAATGGCCTGCATAGGGGCCTTCTTCAGGGGTTTGGATACTGCCACTATACTGGAAGCAACCACTTGGTTTTTGGTGTATACCTTCACCAAACAGAATAAGTTAGACCACATTTCTAAGGCCAGAGCTGGTTTTGCCAGGGCTATCCTCCATGGATTCCTGGAGAACTCTACTAGGCCAACTCCCCCTTCTTCACAGTGAGCTTTGACACTTACCCATATATAATGAATACTGCAGCATGTAAATAGAAGGACATAGAAAAGCTGTGTAAAATCTTACTATAACCATAGATGTCCTTCTCTTCCATGTTGTAGTATTCCTTCCCACCCACCTACCCCTCTTGTTATACAGCATTTCCCTTTCTGGATGGCACAGGACTGTATTACCCTTGCTAGGACTGGTTCCTACAGTTCCGAGGGCTGGAGTGTGCAGGCATCACTTTTATGGCCCACATTCTGCTAGCCACATCAGACGTCCCACGTACCATACAGTGACTGAAATCTTTTGTATACTGGCTGGATGTTCGGGTAGCAAGAGGAGTAAGCCCATATGTACTGAATACTGCAACATGGAAGACAAGGACATGTATGGTTATGGGTACGATTTTACACAATTTTTCTTTCTTAATTATTGATTACTGTAATATAAAAAGGGGTTAGCTGGCAGGAATAAACTCATGAAGTTACTTCCTCATTTGGAGGATCTTATGAAGGAAGACCTGGAAGGACTGAGTCAGGACTAACCTGTAGAGTGTTGCCTATGGGAATCCTTACCTGCTGAGCTGAAAACTGAGCCTGGAAAAGGCCTGCAGCCCTGAACTCCTGCTTCTAAGACAGCGGGCACAATAGGGAAGCTATGTGGAATGAACACTGCTACTAGAAGTAACTATGGTACTGTTTGCTTTATTTAAACCTGAAAAAACTAAGGTGGTTAATATTTTGGTTGTTGCAGTACTGAATAAACCTTTGTTTTATGTAGTCTGCCTCCTGTGTCTTTTTTGACTTGCATACCCATTACAGTTTCCTGTTAGAAAAATAGTGCCATAAAACTACTTTTGTACTGTTTATGAATCACCTTCCTTGCTTTCTATGTCAGATTTCCAAAAAATTAAAAACTATGCCTGTAAATGTGTTTGCTTTTTTCATACAAATATAGCTACTTTTCAATCTTTGTGGTGCTCAGAAAAAAAAAACACTATTTTGCTATGTCCAGTAAAAAAAAAAAAAAAAAAAGCACTTACCATGTTGCATCTCCAGGTAGAGATGAAAACATGGGTTTTGGAGAGCTGAGGCTTGCATCCCATCTAGGTAATTGTTATTGCCTTAGTAACTGCTGCCATCACCACCCTTAGTGGTCTATGACATCTTAAAGCTTTCATTTTTTTTTAAACTCTGTATCTGGTTTTAACAAGTCCATCAACATTTAAAACAGTGTATAACAAGTTAAAAGATAGCTATTTACAAAAGTCCATAAGAATATTTATATATTCTTAACCATTAGAACTTTTCCAGTAAATCATTGAGCTTTTGCCAAAATATGTACTGATGAGTTATGCTCAAAGTTCTCATTCTTATAGTTGACAACTCATTTTTTTACACAGTCTTAGCTAGACAGACTAATTCATCCATTTTCAGCTTCGTTTTAAATTCAGTTTTGCATTTCCATTTTTTTTATTATAGCTTTTCTTGCAATGGCAAGTATTGCCCAAATAAGAGGTATTTGAAAAATAGGTATAGCTGCTGTAATTGGGGCATTAAATAGCATCAAGGAGTCAGTAGTAATGCAATTGTCTGACCACAAAGCTTGAGAAATTTCTAAAATCACTACAAAAGGAAGTTACCAACTTACAGTCTATTGTCATGTGTAACCAATCAGCATTAAGAACTTCATTACACCTCCAGCATTTAATTTTTCTGTTTTATATATTTGTGTAATTTTATGAGGTGTAAGAAAGACTATGCAGAAATTTCCATGTATAGATTGTCCAATAAAATGAGGACATTGACTTTCCTGCAGAGGTTAAGAATAACTTTTTATTTATTCTGAAAATGGTTCATTGTTAATTTTTGTAGAGAAGTTCCAGATTGTCATATTTAGGATAACACATTCAGTTCTAATAATCTTGTATATAATTTATAAAAAAGCACAAAAATAAAAATCTAGCAAAGCTAGACTTTCCACTGTATGATACCTTAAACTTCTTGTATCAGAGGCAGCATGAGATATATGCAAATTACCCTTTAAGGATATCAAGTGTTTCAGCTAAATGGCAATTCTGAATGTCCATGACCTTTTCTTTTACTATTACTTGTAAGTCTATTTATGGACAATTTCAGGCCAATAAAGCCAAACCCCTCTTGCTCTGGACATGAATGTTTCTGCCTTCTAGAAACATGCATGTCCACAGCTAGATGGGTTTAGCTTTATTGGCCTGAAATTGTCCATAAATAGACTTACAAGTAATAGTAAAAGAAAAAGTCATGGACATTCAGAATTGCCATTTAGATGAAACACCTGATCTCCTTAAAGGGTAATTTGCATATACCCCATGTTGTCTCTGATACAATTGTATTTTTTTGCCAATTGGTTTTCCTGTGTGACCTTTTTACTCAGTGTTATAGTTTGTTGGTTGGGATATTTTGTAGACACTCTAATATTTATGGATATCAGTTGGGTATGACAACCCTGTGTTTCCGAAAGTCAAACACTTCTTATGCTCTGCTGATGATGCCATAAGAAGGCAGAAACATGCATGTCTATGGCTAGAGGGGTTTGGCTGTATTGGCCTGAAATTGTCCATCAATAGATGTACAGGCAATAGTAAAAGAAAATGTCATGGACATTCAGAATTGCCATTTAGCTGAAACACCTGATATCTTTAAAGGGTAATTTGGATATATCCCACGTTGCCTGTGATACAAGAGTGTTAAGGTATCACACAGTGGAAAGTCTGGCTTTGCTAGATTTTTCTTTTTGTGTTTTTTTTACCAATTGGTTTCCCTGTGTGACCTTTTTACTCGTTTTAGTATATAATTTATAAATTTGGCTTCCCCCATGAGTGGCCCAGTATTAACAGAGAATAGATCCAAGATTTTTGGAACATGTTTAATTTGAAGATCTGGTGATATTTTGATTTTATCCTGAATATATTCTTTACAGGTATGAATATCTAACCAGCATCCTTGCTGTATGCTATATCTTGCTGTTTTTGTTTCCATTAAGAAATTGATGCCAAAAGTATTAGGTTACTATTCTTGAGAGCTGTCATTGTGTTTTCATTAAAAGATGCTAAGCATCCATTAGTGAATGCAATGGGGAATAATAAAGATTAGTAATTCCTTGACTAAGTAATTTGAATTCATAAACCTTTTAAAGATTGGAAGAATTTGTTCATAAAAGTAAACTTGTGTTTTTCATTCAGAACAAGATCTTTTAGAGCCCAGTAGAATATATTGCTACAAGGTTTCATATAAGAATCTATGATAATTTTGTTTTCTCATGTAAATATTTCCAACAAGAGACATATGAAAAATCTAATTACAACAATATTATTTTAATAATTATGGCATTCATATATAGCTCAGTGTTTGGAAACCCAGTGCCACCTTCATCCCAACTTTTGACATGTCGGTCTGAAGATATTTTTGGTTTCATAGGGTACCATAAAAATTTAAGTAAGGTAGAATTTTTCTCATAATTTTTTAGAGGGGGAGAATTAATGATTGACTATAGTATACAATTTTTGGTAAATTATTTTAATCAGGGTGAGTCTATCTTCCATTGTAAAGAATAGCTTATTTCAATTGCCTGTTAACTTTTTGATTTCATCTAAGTTGTTATAGTTTATAAATATGGAATCTTTGTTCTTAGATTCAGTAATAATATCGAAATATTTAATTTCAGAATTTTCCCAGTTACAATTTTATGTGATTTTAAAAAAGTGTTTTTTTATTTATTTATTTTTTTATAAGCAATCTTTTAGTTTTATTATGATTAAATTTCAAACCTGAAACCTTTTCAAAGTAATCCAAGGCTTTGAGTATATGGTCTAACAAGTCTTCTATGTCACTATGTCAACAGTATGTCATCAGCAAAATGCTGGATTTTTGATGAATAGTCTTCATTTATTTTGAAGCCTTTAATATTTATGTTAGATCTTTTATAGTTAGCTAGTGGTTCTATAATTAGAGCAAATAACAATGGGGAACTAGGGCATTTGTTTCATACCTTTTGCTATATTAAAAGGGCTGGATAGCAAATAAACCTGGCTTGACAAAAGATACTGAATTGCTATAAAGTGTTTTAATTAATGTTGTAAAACTAGAGGAAAAGTTATAGTCATTTAATATTTTAAACAAATAAGGCCAGTTCACTAAATCAAAAGCTTTATCAATATCTAGACTTCTTATTGATAGTTCTTTATTTTCGTTTGCTATATCAGTTAATGAAAACAACTCTTGTAATATTATCTTATACTATTTTTATTATAAAGCCAGCTTGATCTTCATTTATTACTCCAGGAGTATATGGTTTAGCCTTTTTTGTTAGTATAGACATGAAAATGTTGTAGACTGCATTCAAAAGTGAGATAGGGTGATAAGAATCACAATATATAGGATCCTTATCTGATTTTAAAATAGATGTAATTCTAGAGTATCTCCAAGAGGGGAATATTAGCAGAGCTTTTAACTTCTTCAAAGACGTTCAATAAAGTTTTTAAAATATTGTCAGGTAGCAGTTTATACAGTTCTGAGATGATACCACCCAATTCTGGAGCCTTTTTGGTTTTGAGACATTTAATTTGGTCTTTCAATTCTTTAAAAGAAAAAAACATTTATCAGTTTTACTTTTCTGTTCACTAGTTAAATTATGATGTATATTTTCCTTAAAAAACTATCAGTTCATTATTATCTAATTTTGCCTTGATTTTATTATTTTTTTCACAATTTTTACTAAAACATTGTAATATGTCATTTAGATTAATTATTTTGATGTTTTTCCCTTCTTTATATACAATCTCTTTAATGTGATTTATTTTGTTCATATTATTTGATCTAATGGCTATTCTATGTAGATTATTTGAGTTTACCGAATAAGACTGCAGTTTACTTTTTTTTACCAGATTGATTGAGATCTTGTGTTGAAGTATTTCCTGATATTCCTGATTCAACTTTTTTAACTCCATATTTGTGGCTTTGTCATTGGGTTTAAAGTTTAACTTTAATTTATCTTTATTAGATTGTAGAGCAATCAAATCCTTGTCCATTCTTTCCTTTTACATATATAGCAGTGCTTAAATTTACCAAATAGATAGGCTTTTAGGGTATCCCATAGCGTAGCATCTGTCACCTCCCCATTTTTATTAAATTCTATGAACTGATTAATTTTTCTCAAAAAACAGTCATTAAAATCTTTTATTTTAATTATGTATGTAGGTAACCTTTGACAATGAACTAAGATGGTTGAGACAAAGGTTAGAATGAATGTAATGACATTATGGTCAGACATAGGGCACAAGACTATTAATACAGCTTCTGTTTTTGAATAAAGCTCATTTGATACAAAAAGCTTTATCAGTATTGGATTGTGTTCCACCTCACAGCAAGAGGTTTTCCGGTTCAATCCTCAGCTGGGGTGCCTTCTGTGCAGAGTCTGCATGTCCTCCCTGTGGTCACATGGGTTTCCTCCGGGTGCTCCAGTTTCCTCCCACATCCCAAAGACATGCTGTAGGTGGATTGGACACTCTAAATTGGCCCTAGGTGTGAGTGTGTGCACAAGTGTGTCCCTTCTGTGGAAGGTTGGGCGCTGGGCAGGGGCGGCTCGTGGCATCGGACTGCCCGACTGCAGCCCCCTCAACTAAAATGAATAAAGTTTCAAGAAGTGTTTAAAAAAAAAATACCAAATACCTTTTTTTTTTTATAAACAAACTTCCGAGTCTGCGACTCAGAAGTATGCGCATGCGCAGTGCACACTTTAACCGCCTCGGGCTGCGGCGGTTTTAAACAAATATTTTTTTTTTTTGTTTTGATTGCAGCCCGGAGGGGTAATGAAGGCATCATTGTGATGCCCAGAAGTAATTAGAAGGGGCTCGGACTGCGACGTCCGCAGACACGTCATGACGTGCTTGCTAAGTTGCTGGGCTAAATGCTGCTGATTGGTTGTTGCTCTCTTCCCGGGCTTTATGTGCTGGGAAAAGAGCGAGAATCAGTCAGTTCAGTTGTTAGCTTCGAGCTTCAGCTTTCCTTGCTTTGTGGATTGTTTCGTGATCTTTTTACTTTTTTTTTCGGATTTTACATTTTTATTTTGGGTGGATTTTGTCAGCTGTGCTGCAGCCTGTGCTAGAGAACGAAGGAAGAACAGAAGAACAAGAAGAAAGAAGAAGAAAGAAGAAGAAAAGTACAGAGTGAAGGTGCAGAATTAAGTAAGTAACAACTTAGGGTTGCCACCTTTTTAAATGCCCAAAGTGGGACATTTTTGGTACAAACATCAGATTTTGCAGGGCGAAACATAAATAAACATACAAAATAACTACTTTTATAGGTTTTGCGTTAATGTTTAATACCACGTTCTTACATTTAAGACATTTCTTTCATTAACTCGTACAAAATGAAGGTTTGAAGAAAAGATTGGCGCACCGGTATTAATGCAGTACCACAACATTACCCTTGGGTATTACTTTTTCTTGTGGTTGTAAGCAAAGGCACTAATTATGTTTTCGTCTGGCTCAGGTAGATGTTATCTATCTTACACGTCCTCGATATTTTCACAATCATCTAAGAAGCTACAGATTCAAGTGAAGTGCGACTTTTGAGAAATAATTATAGGGGGGGATGCCTGCAACTTTTTTTCCTTCCTAAATGTACTGAGGGGCATGTGTTTTGACGTCAAAGTCAGCTGGTCAAGAACTTTTAAAAAGCTCTTAACACCAGCTTCAAGTTACAAAAAAAGTTTTGCATCTTCCTCACTTTGGAAAAGGAGAGGTTTAAAGACAAGTTTCGGACTGTGGGCATAGTTAATATTTTAACAACCATACTTAACATTTCAGACACACTGGATCTGCAGCTAACAGAAGTAAGTTTGTACCCTTTAAACTATTTGTATAGCTTTCCTGGACTTTTTATTTGCCATCATTGGGGAAAGGGATGATTATTGTGTATTAGTATTCAGAATGAGCTGCCAATGACAAACTAACGAGTTTGCAGAGAGATAATGAAGCAGTTACTAATGATAGAACTGACTAGAGTTAAGCAGTGTGGATGTTTACAAAATGATGTCAACTACCCAAAGTGGCTATTTATTCCCAAGTATACAAAGTGCCTGGAGAACGCACGGATGAATAAGGAAAATGTCTCTGTGAACAGCTGAGCTAGGCTATTTAATTGTCTTTAGAAATTAAACACGGGTCTTTGTTGTTGTCTTCTTTTTTAATCCCCAATCTCTTTGCACTATACAGTCTGTCTTAAACCTCTTAGACATTTCTTGTGTGATATGAAAGCACTGGTACATCAACAACTTGTTTTTAAATAAAGAACATTCAGAGAAGCATCGTGTGTGTGTGTGTGTGTGTGTGTGTGTGTGTGTGTGTGTGTGTGTGTGTGTGTGTGTGTTTAAATCTACCTACCTCACACTCTATGTTAATTTACATAGATAGGTATACTAGAAATAATAAAACAAGATCAAGAGAAATAGGCTTTCAGGTGACAGAAACATTAATCTACGGAAAACGGTGAAGCGTGCGAAACTCAATGACAACGTATAGCTCATTACAGAAAAGTAGAACATGGTGTTAAAGAAAGTTGCTGTATGTACTGAGTGGGAACCGAAACACGTTTTCAGCTGGGTGGCTAGTGCAGTATGTTGTTTGGCTTCCAGTGCGTGCTACAATAACTTAACAGGAGGTGGCTCCAGACGTGAAGGTAAAGGTGGCTGGAGTACCTTCAAAAGGTGATTCTTGCTTGGAAATCATACCTCTCAACTCTGGTGGACTGTAGAAGTTTGAGTAGACTTTTATGATGGAAATGTTCTGAATTGGCAGTTTTGTCATTATTGGTGCATGCATTTTGTTTCATTGTTTACTGGAAAAGTGTTCAGAACAATAAATTTAAAATGCCCTCTAACAACTGTACTGTATTGTACAAGAAATATAACTTAATACAATCAGGAAGGTGTATCAAAGAGCATGTGTATGTTTCGTGTTCAAGGGGCCTATGATTTGAAAACAGCCCAAAGTTAATCTTTATCTTTGAATGTGGGTTTCAATGAATTAGAGTTTCAAGGGCAGAGAAGTTTTAATGCTAAGTCTATTTTCATTGTGAGACAGCATTGCTTTGTTTAACAGATATCTTACTTAGTGTTTGTGCTGTAAAATGCAAATAAAACTCAAATGAAATCCAAATCATCACAGAAGTAAAGCAGTATGTACATTACAGTGTTTATGGTAAATAGGGCGAAATAACCAAAGAATGGGACATTAGAATGGCTGCAGGGGGGAAGCTCCATTCGACCATGATTTTGTAAAGGGGGAAGGGCAGCCCTGACCGAAATATACCTCTCAACTGTCCAGATTTTTTGCAGAATGAATAGATTTTTGCTTCTTATTTTTGGTTTGTTCCTCATAAAATTTGTGGTTTTCTGGCAAATCATTTAGGAATGAAGTCACTAAATAATGACAGACATTGAGTTTCAGATGTCATAACCTTCTGAAAAATGCATGCTAAAGCAAGATCTGTTATACTATCAACTGTCTTAAGTTTATACAAGAGCAATTTTTAGCACTGTTTGTATGTTTCGCGAATATATTTGGCCTTGTCCAGATTTCCTGCATTAAGAGGTTGAGAGGTATGTGCAAATAAATCACTTTATAGAATTAGGAATATCCAAACCTCTCAACTGTCCCCAATTTTGGCTCAAAATGTTGCTCTCCCCCTAATAATCCCTCTGCAAAATGGCAATTTTGGAAGAAAATGTGGAGGGTTTACAATTATAAATAACTGTAATGATCAAAGTTATAGATTCCTTTTATTTCAGAAATGCATGCAGATCCTCTTATTTCAGAAATGCATGCAGATCCTCTTATTTTGCCAGCTGCTCAAGTTAACAGTGCTAATATTAAAAAGGTGTCCCTTCTTTGACAGGTTCCCAGCTATATTGTGTGGCAATTTTATATTTTTGCATCACATTTTCGGCCTTCTTTTCATAAAATTGTGTTTTTTCTAGCAAATTAGTGGCAAATCATTAAAGATTGAAGTTAGAAAATAATGGCAGACATTTGAGTTTCAGATTTTCAGATTTCATACCCTTCAGAAAATTCATACTAATGCAAGGCCTACTAGTATTCTATTATCTTTTTAAGTTTATAAGAGCAATATTTAAAAATTGTCCTTATTTTTGGGCCTGTGTCCCATTTCTATGTATGGCTTTGTCCAGATTTCTTGCTCTGAGGTTGAGAGGTATGAGTGTCAGAGCCATCACCGTCAGCCAGAGACATTTCAAATTGTGACATACTTGTTGCACCCCGCTCCCCCATGTAGTGACTCTGGATGTGTCCAAGCAAGGCAAGGAGCAGTTATGCAGTGTAAGTGTGCAGAGTATCCCCCATCCAATGTAGATACAAGTACTACAGTGGCTTTTCATCTGTCCTTGATTTTGCAGAATGTTCTGGTTTTCTGTCAGATTTTTATACTGTTGATTTAAGCTTCTTATTATTCAGAAAATGCATGCTGTTGCAGTGCCTTGTTGCTCTGTGTTTAAGTAGCAATGCTTTAATGACCATCAGGTAAGCTTGTTGGAGATTGTAAGATGCTAGTAAGCTTTAATAAGCATACTGTTAAAGAATTACCAACATTGAAAGCCTTTTCGTTATTGCCATGCCGAAAATATTTACATAACTAGATAATGTATATGCCTTAGGTATTGAAATACATATGACAGTATTTGTAATAAAGGACAGTATTTCAGTTTTTTCAGAAGCTCATTACATTTGCTGGAGACTTGCAGTCATCCTTGCAGGCTTTACTAGTAAACTAAACAGAATGCCAATCTATCATGTGTGGTCCATAACTTGTGCAGTAATCCTTTAAGCAATTTATCTTGAGCTTGTTTCTTGTTAGCTGTTCATTTTTTATTTTGATCATGTCTTCCCCATGAAACAAGTAGATAGTTGTTGTCAGGCAGCAGGTAGTTTTTGGATAAGAAACATTTTTACAAGTGCGGGTATCACAGAGATTGCTATTTTCACCATGTTACTTGGTAATTTTATAAAGCTGAATATAAATTAAAATTAGAACTGCAGTGCAAGGAGAAGTGGTTTGAGTTGAGTGCTGCTTGTTTTGTTTTTTTATGCTTGATTTTGATTGGCATTCCAGTAATGCATTTAAAAAGTAATTTATTTTTTCATGCCTCACAACCTTTGTGTTTTCATCTAGATATTAAGTAAGTTGTCATGTAGCCAATGCATTGAAATATTTTTCTTCAACACTTCATTTTGCCTTGATTGGACTCTCGTAATGACTGGCACCAAGGGCAGCATATTTAATTAAAGTTCCAGTTGTTGTGGTTTTGAGCATAGCTCCACCCCTCTCTAGTTTGCCACACCCCTTCCCAATTGGCCCCACCCATTCATCTGTCTCCTGCAGCCCCCCTTTAATTTGAAGTCAGCAACCGCCACTGGCGCTGGGCTGGCAACTCGACGCCGTAAAACTCCACTGCCAATCATGAGCGGACAGGTGATCCACTGTGGCGACCCCTAACCAGGAGAAGCCGAAAGAAGAAGATCTGAAGGAATATTGAGTATACTTTAAAGAGCTTTTTAGTTTTAAATCTAAAATATCCCTTATATTCATTAAACCTATATAGTGATTTAAATGTTTTGCTATAGAAGATAGTCTGACTCTTTTCCCATTAATGGTGTCTTTATATTTGACAAAATACAATTAAAGTCTCTAGCTATCACCCCATTTCCTTTTGAATATAATGTCTATATACTTGGTTGTTTTAGATCCTATTCCAGGAATCCAATATGTATTTATGAGAGTGTAATGCTTTTTTATCTATTTCTGTTACCACCAATCCCAGCATACCATTCTTGTCAGAATAAGTGTCAACTATTTTAGGTAAACCTAATGTTTTCTTCCAAAGGATAAGAATACCTCTTATTTTCAAACTAAAATAAGAAGTTACTAGAATTAAGTAGTCCTTTATTTGCAACCTGCCTAAATCTTCAGTCAAAAGATGTGTTTCTTGCAAGACAGTATTTGCTTTATGTAATGTTAAACACTTATTCAGTTTCTTTTTAAAGGGTTATTCAGCCCATTAACATTTAGTGAAAGACATTTATTTCTTGGCATCTTTGGGAACAAATGGTTTAAAAACTAATGAACAATGGTTTAGTACAATTAATACATATTTAACATATGTACACATTGTTATTGACAAACATTCTAAAACTAGTATTAAAAAACCTATGTTAAAAACATTTTTATCCTCTAACATGCAATGAAAAATTCCTGGTTTGTTGAAAATCTCATATAAACCACACACTAGCAACCCCATAGCTCTACCTAATCACAAATCTTTGCTACTGCTTATGTAGATATCATAAAAGAAAATGAATAAAATACAGTATACACTAACTATATACATTGTGCTTCTAACAGACATAGCAGGGAACTAAACAATTAACGTAATCTTATAAAATCACATTTGAGATAGGAAGCCAGTTTAATTATAACAGTTGTCATTTCTTTGTGTGTTCATATTACTTACTTAGTAATGTGCTATTCGTTACTTTCTCAAAGCAAGATTGTCCTAATTCTAGGACTTTTAAATATCCTATCTACAAAATAGCTAATAACTATACATCTATACATAGTATACTACACTGACTATTATAATTTATTAAAACGTCTTTCGGCTTTTCCCGGTTATGGGTCACCACAGTGGAATTCTTGTCTGCTAATGATTGGCAGTGGATTTTTACAGTGCCAAGTTGCCAGCCCGATGCCCAGCCTTCAAAGAAGGCACACTCATTCACGCACGCACCTATCTGCATGTCTTTAATGTCACTCGACCGCGGGGAGGACATGCAAACTCCACACAGAAGGTGCTCCAGCCGAGAATCAAACAAGAGAACCTCTTGCTGTGAGGCGACAACGCTAACCGCTGCACCACCGCAGCCTTACTGACTATTATAATTTATTGCTGAACTGTTATTTAGGGTATGTGGGATAAACTTTTAAGCAATCCTATGTATTGTGTATAAAAGCTTGCTGTTCATGTCAGTGTTATCAAGCATGCCAGCTTAAAGTATCTGAAGTAAGTGTTATGTTTATTACTGACAATGTTAGCTGGGTATACCAGAATTAAACTCTTGCTGAGATAAACTTAATTACCCATACTTATATTTAATCAATTCTAAGCAGCCATATCACATGTGTATGTTGTCAGTAGGTTAAAATGTTATTTATTTTTATGCAAGCTATACTACCAAAGGATTTTAGGTTTGTGTGTACTCTCTCTTCAGCTCCACACTATCATACAGAACTGTATACTTCTGTCCACAGAGCTACATGACCACACACAAATATGTATCAAAACCTCACTTTCTCCATATAGTTACAATCAAATGTGAGTATGCAAGCATAAACATACACACCCATGTCTAGTAGTCATAATGACATAATGTAGAATAGGTTTTGTGGTGTCTGTTATAAAGCTGAAATGTTGTTTACTTTTTTCAAAAAAAAAACTGTTAAATTTGTTATTTTCATTCAAACAATGTACTTACAGCCTTTATTTTGTTTAATATCCTATATAAAAGAAGTCATGCAGCAGTTTATTTTGTACAACTCTTAAAACTCAGTAAAGTTGTTGTTTAAACTGAGGGTGGGGAAGCTGTATGCATTCAATGCTTTAAACTTTTTTCTTTTCTAAACTAAAATAAATAAAACTTTCTATAACTTAAAATGCCTGGTGACCTCATTAATGCAGCTTTCACATAATCCCTTCAGATAAGCAGTATATGGTTTATAAGGGTTGCTTTTGAGTAATTCACTTTTAAAAATCATTTCCCTTGTGTATCATGTTTCTCCCCCAAGTCTTGCAATTCCTATCACAAATTTCTATAGAACAAAAGCTTATTTTCCTTCAGTGAAGTAGTAATATTGAGTATGGAATTAAAAAGCATGTTTTAACTTACAAAATCATTTCTCATCTTGTTGATTAATGTAAAGTCCTAAAACCTTCCAATAAGGTCCATTTTAATGTTCCATCATTTCCTATTTCTGGAGGGATTAGAGGTCATGTAGCACTTCCTTTCTCATGAGCTGTTCAAAATTAAACCTGGCTGCTGTGGATACTCAAATAAGCATGTGCTATTAAGAAAAAAACACTTTTAAGGCATTTTTAGACTTTCAGGCAGAAACATGAGGCAATAGAAGGATGATAAAAGTTAAAAGGGCTTGCAATCATGCTGGAGTAGTCACGATCTATGTAAGAAACACTGTAAAGTTTTAGTGAAGGAGTAAAGAAAAGAGTTCAAATAAGCCCCATTTAAAGTAAACTTCATTGAGTATGTGTTGTTTAAGCATTTTGCCAGCATTTAGTAAGACTGCTGTTGATTGGTTAAATTTAACAGACAACCATGACGTAACATATCTGCACATTCTCTTTCTTTTATTCCTGGATTCTGGATTGGCTACCATGCATTCAGCGCATCAGGCAATGAGCACACTTCAGCACTCGTTTCCATAGCAGGTGCAGGTTTTACAGGATCAGGTTGCGAGCTAATGCCCAACCCTCTTCAGAGGGTGCATCACACACTCACACATACACGCTCAAACCTAGGCCCAACTTAGAGTGTCCAGTCCACCAACTAACTGCATGTCTTTGGAATGTGGGAGGAAAATGGAGCACCCAGATGAAACCCACATGAATGCAGGGAGGACATGCAGACTCCATACAAAAGGCATCCCAGCTGAGAATCAGACTGGAGAACCTCTTGCTGTGAGACGACAGCAATAACTGCTACACCACTGCACCTTCTTTTAGTACATTGTTTTAAATAAAACTTTCACTCTATATCTAACCCAGGCTAATTATCATTACTTAAGATGTCTTACTGATATTTAAATAAAGTGAACTATAAAAATGTAATCAGTTGTTTAAACTCAGATTATATATTTCAGATTACTAATGTTATAGTCATAAATAAATAACATTAAGAATTTACCTTATATGCCTTTAGTCAGGAATAACACTTCAGGATGTGCAAACAGATTTTATTTTTACAGCACTGGGAGATGGTCTTCATAACAGATATCAAAATAGTCTGCCTGAACAGAGACCAACCACATTTTTTATACATTTTTCTTATCAAACCTAGTCATGCACTTTTATTATGTTACAATGACTGTGTCCTATAGAAAACTTTGCAAATGTCCTCATCCCTCATGATTTTCGCCTCAGACTTCACGTGAACACCTTTCTATACACAATTCATCTCCTTCCAGAGGGTCTTGTTTCTGACCTTGGATGTTTCAAACCTACCCTAGCAACAATACACTCCTAGGTTGGAGGAGTCAGGCTAACAAATTCCTTTTTGTAATAACTACATGCCTCACTTCATGCAACACGTACTATTCTCTCTTATTACATGCTAAAAGAATGCAGTTTAAATAGCAAGCTAAATTAGCTATAATACATCATTAAATAGTTGTGTCTAATCCATATTTTAATTCTTTGTAATTAACCTTCAGTGTCCAACCATAGATATAATTATTTTTGTCATAAATTTTATTTACTTTTATATTTATATATTAGTAGTTTTTTAGTCAGCTTTTTGTGCCAATTGATTTGTCAGCTGCATTTTTGTGTGCATAGCCATTTTATGTGCTTGTGTATAATCAGGTGTCAATAATGAATGTGAATAGAACTGCCTTAATAAATAAAAATCCATAAAAATCCACAAAGGAAATGAAGTAGTAATTTTTATAATACTAGTTTTAAGGTTAAAAATACCAAAAAGTTTTTCCAGGTTTCCAAAAACAGTTTTTTCCTTTTAACTTTAGAATAGTAATCATGAACTATGTAATGAAGCTCCTTATAAGCACACAGCACCCCCTATTTACGCAATTAACCATATTTCCAGCCATTTTTAGTTTCTTTTTTGATTTTTTTTTTTTTTTGTTTCAGTTTTCATTTTTGATGTGACTAGAATATGAACTCAAACCTCCTCCTTTCTTTGGGCATAGGTTTATTTGCAGCATTAATTATATGCAGTGTCATTTGATTCCATAAAATTTAGCTCACATTTCTCAGTCATTTGAGTCCACATCCTGATGTCTGCTGGAAATGTTGTAATGCTGCTAGAATTTCTGCTGGTGGATCAGCACAAAGCAACATTGCACTCAACCTGGTTTAAAGTAGGGGTCTGCTCAGAACCTAACAGCACCAGATGCAGTCACACCATAGCTTATGTGTGCCCCAGTCACTCATGCCTTAGTCATGCAAGGCCCCATTACAGACTTTTTTTATTTTTGGTATCTGACCAGCTTTTCCATTGTGGTAACATCCCATGTTCCATCTTATAACATTGCAACATTTCACTGACAAACAGTCAAGTTCAAAAACACAGTTAACAAAGAAAAACATCAGTTAAATTAAATTTCACCTTTGTAATGTCATTTTTCATCATAGGATGACTTTTAGTTAAATAGGGGACATACTAACATTATAGGAATCCATTTTTATTTTAGATTGCACATATTGACACAATCATTAAAGTTTTTTTTGTTTGTTTTTTTTTTTTAGGAGGCAGGACCAGCAGAAACTGTAGCAAAAGAGCATGTTGTCACTGGAGTTGTCAGCACTGTTTTCCAGTACCTGTTTTCACTGGGAGACAAATGGACTCTGAGATTTTTGATCTCCCTCTGTTGGCTCTGAATTCCTCTCTCACACCCCCTCTCCCCTCTGTTGGCTCTGGATTCATTGTCTGGATCCCCACAAGACAAGTCTTCTTGCAATGAGATGAATGGATCCAGCATTGGTAGTCCTCAGTTTTCCATCTCAGACTCAGGTGCCCTCCTGCGGCAGTTTTTTCTCAGACTTTTTCAGTATCCAAGTTTTTTTATAGTAGGCAGCAGGCGGTTGTAGTTGGTGGTAGGAGGCCTCGTTAGGGTTTAGTAGCAGGCTTTTTACTGTTGTGTTTAGTGCCTACCAAACAAAATTAACTGTTTTGATGACAAAGTTAACAAGCTTTGTTGATAGAGTTGAAATCAAATTTTTGCTTTAGGATTTTTTTTTTACTGAGGCATGGGACATGGAATTATTCTTTCATTAATATGGATCCTCATCTCAATTCAGTGAGGTATCTCATCTGGGAGGCAATTCCTATGGAAAGGCTTCCAGGCCCTCCTTTTACTTTTTTACAAATCTTAAAAATTTTTTTTTTTTCGGTTTGTTTACCCTTTTTATAAATCCAGTTGACTGGGAAAAGTTGGGACAGTTTAGACTTTACAGTTACAAAAAAGTTAAAACTCTTTTAACACTTTAAATATTAAATTATTAAAATGAGTCACTGTTAACTGTTATAAATGAGTATACCACATCGTGGTATATAATCAGATAACATTATTGTTTTTGTTTTTTTTTAATAACTTTGACTGCATTAGCTTTGTGACATGGATAAGCTTACACCCATGCTGAGAACATATAAACTTCCACCAAAATAAATTGTAAATGATTAGTCTTTAAATGACTACATGTATCCATCTGTGGGTTAAACAAAGAGGAGGTGTAGGTAAAACAACAGGTTGCTGTTTTATTTTATTTTTACTACATTATATTTTATATTTAAATTACAATTAAAGTTATACACAAGTATGAACAAGGAGAGTATTGAAGTTGAATAATTAAATATTATGGTCATACATGTATTGGTGATTATGTGATATTAACAGGTAGTAATGGGTAGGCAAGTAAGGAAGTAAAGACCATGAGTCACAGGATGTGGCTAGATGCCATGCCATACCAGCATCATCATTGTTTGTCCCATTCTTTCTCCCTTCACGTCAGATGCTTCAAGGCTAACAAGTTTCAAAACAAACACAAAAAATTATTTTTGGTTTTTGTTGTTGTGTTGTTACACATTGCATTCAAACAACAACATACAACATATGTACACAACTTACAACATTTTACACATTGCTTTGGGTTTACAAAGTGCATCTAACAATAACTTAATGATTTTAAATTTTTTTTATTTTTTGAATTTTTAATTTGATTTCTCTAAAACAAAGTCTCCCAAAACCAACCCAAAGTCATAAACATGTAAAAATTGTCAAATAATGGCTTAAATGTTCTGTAAACTCACATGCTTTGCTTTTTTTTTAACTCACAAGGCTTTTTGAAGCCACTAGCTCAACAATTTTTCTAATTTCACACATATGAAATTTTGTTGCACAATGTTGTTTTTTTCCAGTTCATTATTTCCTGTATGATCTCTTCCACAGGAGGATCTTCCCACTAGACCCATCAGCAATTCATGCTAGAACCATTCAGGTCCTAGGAGTGTCCTTAAGTCCAAAGTTAGTACACACACACACAATTATTTTACCATCCATCTTTAGTAGGCAACAGCAGAGGCAGGATTTAGACATGGAGGCAGAACAGAGAGAAGGATCAGAAAAATAGAAAGAAGTGTAAGTTTATATCTAGTTAGATGTGCAGTCAAGAAGGGATGAGTTTCATTTTAAGTAATAAAGATGATTCAGAGTTAGGGATAAGACTATAAGATCCCTACTCTGAGACTCTGAGATATTAAATGACCAAGATAATGTACCTGAGGGATAACTATGGCTTTTTTTTTTTTTTTTTTTGTTTTTGTTTTTTGTTTTGGTCAGATGGTCAGAAGATGCAAGGTGTTTCCTGCAAGGATAGTCAGAAGATACAAGGTATTCTGTTAACATTGGTGAAAGGAAAGAAATTGTGCTGTTAGTAAATCATCTACATATTGTACTAACACAGACCCACCCAGAAATATCACATTTTCCAAATCTTTTGTAGAATTTGAGAAAATAATGAAGACGATTCTGTATATCCTTGTGGCAACAGTGTCCAGGTATATTGCTGTCCCTGATAAGTAAAAGCAAACAGAAACTGACTGGCAGAGTAAATAGGTATAGAAAAGAATGCTGAACATAAATTTATTACAGAAAAGTAACTAGCTGTAGGTGGTATGCAACTCAGTATTGTTGCTGGATTTGGAACAACAGGAAAAGTAGGTAGTACTGCATTACTTACAGCCCTTAAGTCTTGTACAAATCTGTAAGTATTATTTTCTGGCTTTTTCACTGGAAAAATAGGAGTATTACAAGGGCTTTTAGCTAGTATTATTATTTCTTAATGTATTAAGAGACTGAATTACAGGTTTGATTCCCTGTTCTGCTTCTGGCTTTAGTGGATGTTGTGGAACTCTGGGGAGTGGTTTTGATGGATTTAGTTTTATTTTTACTGGTTTTACAGATTTTAATATACTGAATTCATTAGCATGTTTAACTCATAAATTAGCAGGTACCTGCTGCAGCAGTTTTTAGTTGTCTTTATGCCTTCAAAAAGGCTTCTCCCAGCTTTTGCTAAGAATTGTAACACCCCACTGATTCTGCTGGAACATCTAGATACACCCTCTCTGATGTACAGCATACGGTACCACCCAGCTCACACAGAAGATTCACTGGCGCAGTTGTACTCAAAGAAAATAATGCCTTTCTTGTCAGTTAGACCCAAATAAATGGGTATAGGTTTTAAAACAGGATATGTAACAGTAGCATTTGTTACACCAACTGCCTTTACTTTGTTTCTATACTAGTATTTAACTGTCTGTAGTAACCTTTAATACAGACCTAGTGTTTTTAGTTCCACCAAGAATCGAATTGGCTTTGCATTTATTTCTACTTTAACATAGGGTCCTTTTTGATTCAGTGGCAGCAAAGGGATTAAGATGTATTTTTATTTTATTACCCTGCTATAGTCAGTACGGTGATTTGCAGTACTTAGTATGGACTTTGTCTTTTTTTCTGCCAGTCTATAAGCACTTTTCATTTGATTTTTTGTATAGGGTTTGCAGCACTACACAAAGGTAACTGCAATAGCTGGTTTAGCTTGTTCATTTGGATCTGGCATTTCTAAATGTTTAGCAAACACTGCTTTAAGATGACTCAAATAATCTGCAGGGGCTTTCACTTAATTTTGCCTACATGCCTGACACACTTATGTAATTTGCCAGTGCTATCCTTTTATTTATTAGTGCATTTCCTGTGGGAATAAAATTTATTTTAGCCTTTTCAAGTAACTGTGTTCTTATTTTATTGGAATAACTTTCCAAAACATCTGGTTTGAATCTGTCAAAGTAGGGTTGTAATACTTTTTTTTTCTCTATTCCTCCTTAAACCTTTATGGATTTTTTTATCTTATTTTAGTTAGAAAACATTTAGACATAGTATGCAAATCAACATTAGCCCCCACCCCCATTTTTTTAAAGGTGCCAAAAAAATCTTCTGCAGCGGCAATAGCCTCTTGTCCTACCATGTCATGTGAATGCTTGTGATGAGCCACAGGAGTGTCAAACACTAGTTCTCCTTTTGGAAAGGTAGAAGCTTGTTGAGAATGATAGGAAGAAGTAAGGAAAAACACTTTTCAACTGCAGATGCTGTTCTAAAGTTGAGATAACAGTACAATGCTGACCTTGTGCTCAAAAAATGCAGAGGTCTGAGAAACAGCAGAATCTTGTACAGGAGCCGCCCATACCAGTACATATGGGGGTGGGGAGCAGTAGCTACTGGAGGATTATTATCCTCTTAAGACATTTTTGCTTTTTGGCCATTTTCAGTTTGTTCCAAACCTGCTAAGACAGGATAAAGGGATTCCTTTTTACTGGTCTGTACTGCTTTTTTAACATATTTTACTTGCTGCAACAGTTGTTTATTAGCATTCTGTAACCCCCTCAATGCTGACTCTTTTTTCCCTTTCAAGAACTTTGGTTTACCAAGAATAAAATACTGACATTTGTTACTGACTTACTTTGCTTTGTTTTTTCTTTTAAAAAGCCTTTTAATGTCAGCAATGTAGTCTTATCATAAGTTCCATTTAATGGAAATACCCCACCAGCACAATTTTTAGTAAGCTGAAACCAGTCAAACAGATATTTACAACTTTCCTTCCTATAGTTAAAATACATAAAATATGCAAGTGTTCCCTTTTCAGGGATTTGATCTTACTTGCTTATCTTTGCTCCCATTTTGTTTTTTTTTTTTTATAAATCAGTAATAATAAAATTGTTAGGCTTACCTTACAACTCCTGGATTTTGGCAATTCCAAAGACAGAAAATAACTGTACTAATCCACACACCATTCAGGGAAGGAAGGGAGGAAGTCTGTCACCATGCAGCAACATAGGAGAGGTTTTGATCAGCCTTTTCCCACAGCACCCCCTTGCTTTCGTCTCTGAGGTTGGGATAATGGGGTGGATAGGTACTGTGTCCAGAACTGACCACTCTTTCGGACCCTCTGAGGGTACTTTCATACAATCAGAAGTCCCAGCATGCTTTTGGGCTCATGGGTTTATTTTAACAACGCATACCTCTACATCCTATCATGCAGTAGGCTCATGGATTTGTTTTAACAATTATGCTAAGGGCTCATGAACTTGTTGTATAGTCTACGTCCCAATCATGCGGTGGGCTCATAAACTTGTTTTAACTTTATTTTTAACTTTTTCTTTTCTTTCTCTCATACATTCATACATTGACAGAATAAAAACATCTCTCATACTTCTTACCTTTCAATACTGAGGGTACCGCCCTCAACACAAGGCACCTCCTTGTATTAATTTGTCTTTTAATGTATGTGCACATACATTTACTATATTCATTTATTGTGGGGTCCTCCCACTATTACTTATCTTACAACCACTCAGTCAAACAAAAACACAGTCATGCACTTATACTACAAACACAGTTATGCACTTACATTTGCTAAAATTGTCTAAAAAAAGAAGAAGAAGAAAAAAAAACACAAACTATCCCTTTTCCCCTTACAAAACAATTTCCCTGCCAAAGTTAGTATGTTTGCACACCCTGAATAGCTGCACATCTGAGTCTCTGACTATTCCATACAAAGCAGTGTGGAATTCACAGAAAATCTGTGATGGGCCCTATTCCAGAACTGCCCTGCAGCAATACCAACGTTCAGATCCAGAGAACGGCACCAAATCATTATAGTCATAAATAAATAACATTAAGAATTTACCTTGTATGCCTTTAGTCAGGAACAACACTTCAGGATGTGGAAACAGATTTTATTTTTACAGCGCTGGGAGACGGTCTTCATAGCAGATGTCAAAATAGTCTCCCTGAACAGAGACAGACCACATTTTTTATAAGTTTTTCTTATCAAACCTAGTCATGCACTTTTATTACGTTACGACTGTGTCCTATAGAAAACTTTGCAAATGTCCTCATCCCTCATGATTTTCACCTCAGGCTTCATATGAACACCTTTCCATACATGATTCACCTGCTTCCAAGGGGTCTTGTTTCTGACCTTGGATGTTTCAAACCTACCCCAGCAACAATGCACTCCTAGCCTGAAGGAGTCAGGCTAACAAATTCCTTTTTGTAATAATTACATGCCTCACTTCATGCAACACGTACTATTCTCTCTTATTACATACTAAAAGAATGCAGTTTAAAATGAACAGTAAAACTGTAGCTTATGAAGCTGTATTTTTCTCGGCCCTGCATACAAATTATATTTGCTTTTTAACAATCATATTACATCATTAATAAGCTGAAATGAATATACATTTTAATAAGCTGGTCTTGTCTCATAACACTGACTATTAATATAACTATTACTTATACTTTTCCCCATCTAATGGAGAATCAGATGTATTTCAATAAGCAGGAATTTATTGCTTATGGACAGTATAGTTTAACATGATAAAATAAAAAGATAAAAAGTTTTACCTTTTGATGAGATCCATTCAGAAATGCTTCAAAAAACAAGTTGTTATAAAACCATGCAACAACATGTATTTTCATTTGCCCCTGAGTTTTTATTTTTTTATTTTTGCCTTTTACTGCCCATTAATTTCTTGTAGTATGGCTTTTCAGAGATGAGGTCCACTCCATGTCTTCAGTGGGATTAAGTAAGTTGTTTTTTGCTATACAAAAGAAACAGCATCTTCCAGGGTTTCAAATGTTTTTCTTCCTTCTGGTATCCCTGAACTCTAAATATACTAAAATCCAATGTCACAAACTCAGGGAGAAGTGAAAAAGTGTAAATGAAACAAACCCCATTTTTCACCCAAAAGCAAATTATAGCATCTTTGACAAATCAAATTCCACCATGCTAACATCCCACCAACATAAACACTCAGTCTTTCTATCATACTGTTCTGTACAAAGATAACATGTGGCACATTCTTCTGTGGTGCTGTCGAGAATGGCTGTAGTGTACTGCTCTGTTATGGCGTTTTTTTTATAACATTGTGATGCCATAATGAGCTGCACGAGTATTGAGAGATGGTTTACAGGCAGTTACTAGGCTTGCAGTCCAAGGGACCATTAGACTGATAAATGTGTAATGATCACTGGGGCCTTTTAAGCCTAGACAAGCATCCTAAATCTGACAAGTTCTGGCATCCTTGGTAGTGTGAGAAGGGGCTTGAGAGGTAAAACATTTACAAGCAGAGACCTGGGAGATGAGCTCTTTACAGGCTGCCTGTGTTCATTAGAGACATAGATGCAAAACCAGGAGTGAATTCCAGATGTTCTTCATGTTTCACTGTTGCAGTCATCACACACGGATTGTCTGCCTGCAGGTAGCCTTCAGTCAGCCCGAATACCAGAGACTTAGTATTTCTGCATCAGTTGCTATCGATCCAGGACTGATGTCAGGTTGTCAGGGGTATAAAAACAGGCAGCCAACATCAGTCTTTCTTGCCGAGGAGCCCATAGCAGAAGCAGTTTGTATGAGTGCCGTTCGGCCGCTACCTGAGTTTTTTGTTTACGAATTGAATCATCCTGAAGTCTTCTAAAGCTAAGTACCCCATTGGGGATCCTTTTTTCTTGCTCTAACCGATGTTAGAAAAAGTTAACAATTGTCTTGCCTGTGGAAAAGCAAATACCACACCGAGCATCACCTGATTAGGCCCAGACCACGACTTACCTCACTGTCTGTTTTGTGCCTTGTTCAACGCCTGAACCATCCATCGTCAGGCCCTTTTTGTCACTAAATGCTTTTGTTCTCGATCTCCGTATTCTTAAATGGCTTCAGTAAACCATCTGACTACCGATATTCCGAAAAAATGTCCAAGCTGCTGATGACTCTTCCGTTAAGCTAGTCGCCAGTTCACCAATACTCAGTGAGGTGCTTTTGCAGCCCCTGATGCCCGTTTCAATGGATTCGCAGGCCTCTACCGAGACCCATTTGGAGTCCGGTATGCTGCGAGACTCTTCTTCGACTATGGAACCTGCGGATGTCTCTACCTTGGATGGGTCCGAAGCCGCTGAGCAGGCACCGGCTTCTGAGGAAGTACTTTGCATTACCGATGTTCGACACAAACTGACTTCTTTTGCATCTTCAGTTCTGTCTAAAACTACCATGTTTCTAAGGCCAAGAGTATGTGCTACACCTAGAAAACTGAAGACCCAAGCGCATGCACCTGCTCCCTTGCCACAACATCAAATGCTTAAAATGGCAGAATACCTTATTATGCTGATTAGAGGAAGCCAGCCTTCCCCTGCTAAGAGGAAAAGAGACCTGTCCCAAGCAGCCTCAACAGACCAAGAGTCTGACGACTCTGAGGCATCTGATTATGAAGACATGCCCTTATCTGCTTATGAGGATTCAGATGCAGAGGAATCCATTCCCTCTGCCTCTCCTTCAGAGGACTTTTCTTAAGGTGAAACCCTACATACTTTAAGAGAACATTTCCATTGGGAATACCAAAGACTATCATCAATCCAAAAAGAGACTCAGAATTTCTAGATTTGCCACAACATAGGCCTTTAGCAATATCCCACAGTCCTGGATGTTGTGGATGATGTCTTTATGGAATCCAGTTTAAATCTTGATACTTTATCCCCTGCTCCTAGAAAACCAGACAGGTACTACAGAGTTCCTTTACAAAAATCTGTCTGCTGACCCAGAGGTCATCTCCCAGGGGCCTAAAGGTATCAAAGCAACTACAGCTAAGAATCCCACCCCTTCGGACAGGGATTCCAGAGCTTTGGATAGATGGGGTAAGAAAGTATATACCTCTACAACTCTCACCATTAGGGCTTTGAATTGTCAATTTCACATTCTGAAGTACCTAAAACATGTTATGGAATTTATTAAGCAAAAATAGCTACCTTTACAGACTGTGCAGAAAATAAAGAATTGCAAGAGCTTATGCATTCTGCAAGCCAAGTCAGCAAGAATACATTGCAGTGTGGCTTTGATGCCCTAGAAGCATCTTGCAGGGCAGCAGTCACTGGTTCTGTACTGAGAAGGCATGCCTGGCTTAAGGAGCAGACCTTGCCAGACCATGTCAAATCAAAGCTACTAGACACTCTTTCGAACAAGGACAATCTGTTTGGCACAAAAGCAGAAGAGGTTCTTAAAAAGATGAAATAAAAAGCTAAATCTAAGCAGACAGTCAAAGAATTTTTGCAAGTACAGCCTCCTAGATTCAGTAGACATTGTCCATTGAAACATTGGTCCTTTCCAGCCCCCTCAAGGCCATCTCAAACTAGACCCAGTGGAAATAGACCCCCCCAGACTACAGTCTCAGGGTATGCAGAGATCTAAGCAATGGAGTGCCTCCACCTCTAAAGCAGGGAGTGCTAAACCACCCCCTTATGGAAAGAATTTTCTCTACTGCACTCCCCACCTCTGCCCAACTGCTTGTGCCCCTAGGAGGAAAACCTGTCCTTCATGCAAAAAACTGGATTTCCATCACAAAAGACCGATGGGTCCTCAACATTGTATCCCAGGGCTGCAAATTCTACTTCCATTCACTGCCAACCCCAACAGGGTTCCCAAACCTCCCACCAAACCAATGGGCAGAGGCACAAAACCAAGTTCAATCTCTGCTATCTATAAGGGTGATTCAACCTGTTCCTGTGGAACCGATAAGTCAAGGATTCTATTCCAGACTTTTCCTGGTACCCAGAAAGGAGGGCACTTGGCGCCCAATCCTAGATCTTTCAATTCTCAACACCTTCCTGGTGGTACCAAAATTCAAAATGCTCACTCTGCAGCAGCTTCTACCCATGCTAGCCAAAGATGCCTGGTTAGCCACCCTAGACTTAAAAGAAGCCTATCTGCATATCCCTGTAAGGGAGTCATGCAGGAAATTCCTATGCTTCAGGGCAGGGTCAATGCATTATCAGTTCTCTGCTCTTCCCTTTGGCTTATCCACTGCTCTCAGAGTATTCACAAAATGCCTGGCCACAGCCATTGCTTACTACAGACAGAGAAATATTCAAATTTACCCATACTTGGACGACTGCCTGATTCAGGCAGACAGTCAGGAATTGCCGTTGCAGCACCTGACATTTGTAAAAACCTTCTAACCTCCCTGGGGTACACCATCAACAAAAAGAAATCAAAACTAGTCCCCAGTCAAAAGATTGTATCCTGGGAGCAAACTTGGACACAGCATCCCAGATGGCATACCTCACTCCAGAAAAGCAAGCCTATCTGACAGACTATTTTACTCTAATGGCCACCAGAACCCAGCTATCCACAAGGAAAATCCTGCAGACCCTAGGGTTCATGGCCTCATGCATCCTACTAATTCCATATGCCAGACTGCATATGAGGAAACTTCATTGGTACTTAAAAAGTCTTTGGTGCCAACAGTCTCAGGACCTGGAAACTGTCATTCCTATCATAACTTGTCTAAGGACAAAGTTTCTTTGATGGGCAGCAGCATGCAAACACAACAAGGGACTGACCTTTACTCAACCCCAAGCAGTCCAGACCCTGACCACAGATTCATCAGACTATGCCTGGAGGGCACACATGGACAGCAAGTGCATTCAGGGCCACTGGAGCCCAAGTCAAATTCATCTGTGCATCAACCAAAAAGAGACTGTAGCTGTGCAGCACACTCTGACAGCCTTCAGATCTCTGCTCTTCCCAGGACACCTGCAAATAAAAACAGACAACACCACAGTGATGTGGTAAATCAACAAGCAGGGGGGAACCCACTCTTACCCACTCTGCAGGCTAGCCATGGCCCTGTGGAACACTGCCTTAGACATGCAGGTCAATCTGCAAGCTCAGTTCCATGCCAGGCAAACAAACTCACTGACAGACTACTTAAGCAGAAATCCCCTAGACCCACACGAGTAGCAGTTAGACCCAGCACCTTCAACCTTCTGATTCAGAAATGGGGGAACCCAGAGGTGGACCTCTTTGCCTGCAATCACCAGCTCAGCAAATTCTGCACCAGGACACCTTACAGCAGGGCCTGGAAAGTGGATGCCCTATCCTTCCAATGGGTAAACCTCTCAATCTGTGCCTTTCCCCCTCTGCCCCTTCTCCCAAGAGTATTGCTCAAGATAAGACAGGACAGATTAAGGACAATTCTGATTGACCCAGACTGGCCACACCAGCATTGGTACCCACTTCTGCACAGCCTGTCACTGGTGACACCTACACCAGAACCCAACCCTGCTCTCTCAGCAGGGGGGACAGATCTTGCATCTGCAACTGCAAACCCTAAATCTTGCAGCCTGGCTTATTCCTTGAAATCTCCCCCAGTAACCAGCCTAAGCAAGTAGGTGCTGAACATCATCCTTGAGGCCAGAAGACCCAGTACAAGGAAATCCTATGCTGATAAGTGGAAAAGGTACTGCTCCTGGATTGAATCTAAAGGAGAGGACACAACTCTGCCCTCCCTGCCTCTAATCCTGGATTACTTAGCAGATCTACTCCACAGAGGCCTATCCTTCTCCTCCATTAAGATCCATGCCTCTGCCATTTTGGCTCATTACAACACTGAACTGCCTCTCTTCTCTCACCCACTTATCGAACAGTTCCTGAGAGGGGTAAACAACTTAAGGCCACCAAGGAGAGCTCCCACCCCTGCTTAGGACCTTAACTTTGTACTGGAAAAGCTCACGCTACCCCCCTTTGAGCCTGCAGTGTCAGCAGAGTTAAAATTCCTCTCTTGGAAAACAGCCTTACTTCTGGCCATCACTTCATCGAGAGGAGTGTCTGAGCTACAAGCACTTATGGCTGTGGAACTCTTCATTATTTTCCATGCTGACAGGGTTTCCCTCAGGACTAACTCTTCCTTTATGCCTAAAGTGGCATCCAGTGTGGCTCTCAACCAGTCTATCCATCTGCCAACCTTCTTCCCTAATCCTCAAAATAAAGGGGAAAGGATCCTGCACTCCTTGGATGTGCACAGACAGCTCAGATTCTACCTGGATAGGACTAAGCCCTTCAGGAAATCTAACCAGTTACTAGTCAGCTTTGCACCAGGGGCAGAGGGCAAAGCCATTTCTAAGCAAACAATTTCTAAATGGATAGCACACTACATCCATTTCTGCTTCAAGCATCATGGGAAACCAACCCCTCAGGGGGTCAGAACACATTCCACTATGGCAACTTCTATCTCTACAGCATTCCTCAGAGGGATTCCCTACCAGGGACATCCTGGAAGCTGCTACCTGGAGTTCTGTACATACCTTCACCAAGCATTACTACCTGCCTATCTTTTCCAAATCCAGGGCGGGTTTTGCAACAGCAGTCCTGCAAGGCATACTAGCCAGCCCCAACTCTTCTTGACTGCCTCCACCCTTCCTCAGCTTTGGGAATCTACCCAAGTGTGATGACTGCAACAGTGAAACATGAAGAACATAGTACAGTTGTGTACACTTACCATAAATATAGATGTTCGAGTGTATTCACTGTTGCAGTCCTGGTTTCCCTCCCTCCCTTCCTCCAGCCCCCTTGCCTCTCTCTCTCTCTCTCTCTCTCTCCTCTTTATGTTTAATACTCAGCCCTTTTAGGGTTTTGGTATTGGTAATTACTTCTTTCTGGGGGTGTTTTTTCACCACTGTAACTTAGCTTCCTATTTGGGGGGCTCCTGACATTTGGGGCAAGAAAAACTGATGTAATGGTATAAGCTGCCTGTTTTTATACCCTTGAAGACCTGACATCAGTCCTGGAGTGACAGCAACTGATGCAGAAATATTAAGTCTCTGGTATTCGGGCTGGCTGAGGGCTACCTGCAGGCAGATAACCCAAGTGTGATGACTGCAACAGTGAATACACTCGAACATCTACATTTATGGTAAGTGTACACAACTGTACTTTCCTCAACCAGTTGTTCAAGTTACACTTGAATAGCGTTAGGGAGGAACTCTACTTCATATGGATACAGAGCCTGTTCCAGAGAAAGGGTACTCTTTGGGATGCATACCTGTCTCTCTAGCAGGTCTTATTTATATCACAGGCAAGGTTTATATATTTAGAAGAGGTAATTCTGATGCTTTTTGTTTTACAGATGTGCAGGAGGCCATCAGATTGGGTTCCAAAGATGCCTTGTATGCCAGGAGTAGATCTCCCCTCAACAGCCTGTAGGACCAGAATAGAGGATACATAAAACATGTTGTTTATGTGTTGTGTTCTTTTAGTGAGGATCCTCTGTGGAGATTCCAGTTAATAGGATCATAGGATCATAAGAACTTAGTAGGCTATTGGCCCTGAGGCCCTTACAAGCCTAACCAAGAATTTAGCCCATGTTCCAACAAGTCAGCGCCCACTGTCCTTGTCCAGTAGGGAAACAGATTGAATCCCAGTGGTGTATTTTTTCTCCCTCCAGTTATCTAGGTTGTGCTTAAAAAGGGCAAATGAAGTACTTTGCTTGACGTGGCAAGAAAGTCTATTCCACAGAAGGGAGAGTCTCTGGGACACAAATCTGTCCCACCAACAAGTACTATTGATGTCACAGACTAGCTTGAGGTCATGCGTGCAGGTCAGTCGAGTGGAACTTGACTTGCGAATATGCAGCAGTTTGAGATTGCTTTGTATGCCAGACAGAGGTCACCTCTGAGGAGTCTGTATGAGACTCAGTAGAGGGACATGGCTTTTAGCCTATCTGTGTAGGATAGCTTTTTGAGGCCCTGGATTCTCCTTGTGAGGAGCCTCTGTGGTCTGTCCAGCTGCTGCATGTGCTTTGTAATGTACATGCTGAAAGGGGCATTGTACTCAATAATGAGTCTTATAAGGGAAGAATACAGGGTTGTTATGACCTCCATGTCTCTGGATGAAATACCCTTACTAATGAGGTGGGCTATGTAGAAAGCTTTACATACAAAGGAGGCAGTATGGTGGTCAAAAGTCACTTTGCTATCAACCTGGGTACTCAAGTCCCTCATGACTGATTGTGTGCTTAGGACCTTGTTATTAATGTGATAGTTTGTGGGGACGTCACTCTCCCCAAAGAGGATGATGCATTTTTGGGGATTCAGTTTGAGGCGACATTTCTGGCATCAGTCATCTGTTTGGATGAGACCCTCTTGCAGGATGTCCACATCACTAGGGGAATTGATGACAGTGCCCACCTTGAAGTCGTCTGCAAACTTGGTCAGTCACAGCCCATTGGTTTTGGCCTACATCTCAGAAAAGTATATCCCAAACAACAGAGACCCCAAGACCGATCTCTGGGGTACATCACTCATTACGGGTCTACTGCTTGAGTTGTCTTCCCCTATTTTGACTAGGTGGGTTCTATCAGTGAGCCAGTTTGTTACCCATCTGGTAACATATGGATTGATCAAAAGTCCAAAAACCAAAGAATGGCAAACACAAGGCAGAGGACAAAGTAGATTCACTCTATAAACTTTTACTAAAAAAATACATGATAAACATGAAGAGCTTTTCGTCTTGTTAAATACAAAGACTTCTTCAGATGCAAGTAAAACCTGTCTTAAAACATTTTAAATAGATGAATACATTGTCATGTGATCCCAACCCACCCAGTGAAATCCAATTAAGGATCTATGCATGTTTTATACTTAAAGACGTCAGTCCTAATTTACACTTTAGTGCCATTGCTTCTTTCAGCAATGAAGAATACATCCTACCCACCCCACTTATTGTACCATACAATGACTACTATGTTCCCTTTGAGAAATGATTACTATCAAGGACACAAAAGAGGTAGAAAAAATGAAAACAATATGAGGAACATAAAGTAAAATTCTCATTCTAAGTGGAAACAAGTAGTCTATGTTACAATAAGGAATCAAGCTATTTAGAACAAAACAACCAAGAATAACTTTAACTTGAAGTATGCACCAGTTAAGTGATGACCTTATCACTCACAGCACTTGGTCACAACTCATATGTGGTTAATACTCCAGTCATCTGTGCAAAGTTTTAAATTTTAAAATACTAGAAATCGTACATGTTTCATTCAATCCTGGATAATTGTATGCGTTCATCAAAATCTGCCAATATAACTCTCTTGCTTCTAATAGTAATGTACAAAGACCTCCTCTTGGGTTTTGGGGTATTTGGTCGATGACCATGTATCCAAAATTGTGTGTGTTGTGTTCGTTTACATGTTTGGCTAGTGTGTTTTCCAGTTTACTTTTGCCTGTGGCATACTGGTGTTCATAAATGCGTTCCTTGAACTTACGTTCAGTTTTGCAAGTATAGTAAACTGGACAAACCTTGCATCTAGCCAAATAAATGACCATCCGAGAATTACAGTCAAACCTGTAGTTGACCTTGTATCTGATGTTCCTTACAGAAAAATTGTTTGTTGTATCCACCACTTTACACTGTGAACACATGCCACACCTAAACATACCTACATTTCTTGACCCTTCTCTCATTTTGTTTTCCAGTAAACTTTAAAATTTGCTCCTTTACAGAAAACAACTGTAGGGTGCGGGCCTAAAATTTCACCAAGTGATGGATTGTTGTTTATTAACTCACAGTTCTTCTTTACTATACTCAAAAAACTGTGTGTTTCACATGAAAATGTGGTGACCAGGCTCAAATGAAAGTTAGTTTTATTTGTTGTAGTAGGTGCAGCTGATTCCCTAACCTCCATGTCGTTCTGTACCTCAGAAGAATTACCTGGTAACTGTAATAACGGTTGGTATAATCCTATGTCTCTTTTATAGGTGACTTCGTGTATGAGGTCATCGACTAAGTTGTTTGGAAGTCCGCTACTTGTGAACATACTTTTCAGAAGTTGACATTCTATTCTAAAATCAGAAATCTCTGTGACCATCTTGGCTGCCCTTACCAGCTGACCTTTGACCACTGCACGTTTTTGGTGAAAGGGGTGACTACTGGAAAAATGCAGAAAGGAGTTAGAGTATGTCTCCTTTCTAAATAAGGTGGCTGTATAACCTTTTTTCTGTCTATCCTTTCTGAGCAGTACATCCAGGTACGATATTATATTATTGTCATATTGATGTGTGAATTTCAAAAACTCGGTTGTACTGTTGAAATATGACACAAGGTCGTGGGCTGCAACATGGTCACCTCTGATTATGATGAAGATATCATCCAAAAATCTACAATAAAAGTGAATATGTTGTTTGATATCCACATTTGTTTGGATGTAGTCATTTTCCCATTTCTCCATAACCCAGTTGGCAAAACTGCCACCACAGGGAAGACCCCATGGCAACACCTACCTTTTGGAGGTAATATTCTTTTCCAAACATTAGGTAGTTGTTAGACAAAATGATGTCCAATAGTTCACCTATTAACGAAATTTCTGAATCAGTTGCTCCCCCGTTTTAGAAACAACATTACCCACTCAATACCTGTTTGTTGTGGAATTGAGGTATACAGGTCCTTCACGTCGACTGTCAGGAACCCATACTCTTCCTCGAATCCTAAGTTGTTAATTTGTTCCAGGAAGGACCATGAGTCCTTACAAATACATGGAACTCTGTCCACATATTTTTTGAGTATGTGGTCGACAACTTTGGCACAACCATACATAATGGAATTACGTCCATCGACTAGGGGTCTCATTGGTGGGTTCATAATGTCTTTATGTATTTTCGGGATGCCAAATAATAAAGGTGTCTTTGGACTGGGAATTGTCATAAAATTGTAGACCTGTATGTCAGTTCTACTATCAATAAACAATTCCTCAATATATCCTCTGATTCTGTTAGAGGCAATGTTTACTTCATTCAAGGATGCATGTTGGTATGTTGTGCTATCTAACACACTATGCATCCTTTTCTCGTAGTCCCAGCTGCCCATGATGACCAAACCCCCACTCTTGTCAGGTTTCATACACCTGACCATACAAGAACGTATCATAGCCAAGGCCTCCTTCTCTTCCTTACTCATGTTACTGTGCCCCTTATCCTGTACAAGTGAACGAATGTCTAACTCACAAACACCCTCAAATAAAGAGAGTACTGGATGTAATGGTGGGTTAAACCAGAAACAGGATAAGCTGTCCCATTCTGGTAAGCTAAGATGTCCCGATTTAACTTTTTGTGTTTAATAGATTTCGATTTCTCAATGAGTTGGTCTATACTGCTAAAACACCTTTTATATTCAAACTGATAGCTGATAAAATCCTTGTGTTTACAAATTTTTTCATTTAGAAACATGACTCTACTATACTCCAAGGTTTCTTCTGGCAATTTATCTACGGGTCAAGGAACTCGGAGCCGGGAGCCAGTGTTAATTAACCGTAATCAGGCATCAGCATCTATGCGGCTTACTAATGCATCGGAGTCAGTGACAGTACTGGACATCCATAACTAGCTCAATGTCAACATTTCGTTCATGCAGGATGGTGACAGAGAACACCGTAGTGAATCGACACAAGGTAACAACAACATTGGATACAACAGTATCCCTAAACTTAAAGAACTTGACCATAAGCTTCTTAAAAGTAAGAAACTCCACCTTGAAGTTTCTTACTTTAATGAATGTTTAAAACGTGTGTGTCCCTAAAGGTCTCAGGAGGTGGCAGTACCCGAATGGGTTGGAGAAAACTCTGCATTTTATACAAAATTGGTTGAGCACTTCAACCAACAGGGGCTTGTGATGCTAAACATCATGAAGAAGCATTATTGTTAACAAATAGAGAGTTTAGCCCCTGAAATCATGTCTCTAAATGAAGAAATTTGTAAACACAAGGATTTTATCAGCTATCACTATGAATATAAAAGGTGTTTTAGCAGTATAGACCAACTCATTGAGAAATCAAAATCTATTAAACATAAAAAGTTAAACCGGGACATCTTAGCTTACCGGAATAGGACAGCTTATCCTGACCCACCCAGTATACAAAACCGGAAGGATACTAACGTTAGGAGTGACAACAACCAAGACGAACAACACTGTGAACTTAAACCATCAGTCCTAAATGACAACCAATAGATTGCCAGTAGTAGTGACCTGAGTAACATTCGGTCACCTGTGGTCACAAGGAGTAAGGCGCCTAAAGGAAATAATTCCAGCAACAATAGAAATGATTACCAGACTGACAATAATGCTGGAAATTTTTGGAGGGGCCAGAATGTTTGGCACAACATGTATCAGAAGAAGCAAGCACAATCCAACAGATACCCACCGAAGAACAAAACGTAGAAGGAGGAGAAGCTTTGGAGAATCAGTATCCGTTGTGTAAAATCCTACAAAATCAAACAGGTGACTTTAAAGTGTATAATGTTTCATCTGTAACAATCGACAAAGTTTTGATAGACTTATTTGCCAAGGGAAGCACATTTGTTCCAACAGTACATCTAAATGTGACACGGGCCATTATTGACATTAAATGTTTTGTGCATAAAGCCAACTTTAAGCTTATGTTCAACAATGACACTCTGCAGTTGGAAACAAAATTTAGAATAGCGAGTGCATTTAACCCACCATTACATCCAGTACTCACTTTATTTGAGGGTGTTTGTGAGTTAGACATTCATTCACTTGTACAGGATAGGGGGCACAGTAAACCACAGTATAACACGAGTAAGGAAGTCAAGGAGGCCTTGGCTATGATACGTTCTTGTAAGGTCAGGTGTATGAAACCTGACAAGGGTGGGGGTTTGGTCATCATGGACAGCTGGGACTACGAGAAAAGGATTCATAGTGTGTTAGATAGCACAACATACCAACATGCATCCTTGAATGAAGTAAACATTGCCTCTAACAGAATCAGAGGATATATTGAGGAATTGTTTATTGATAGTAGAATTGACACACAGGTCTACAATTTTATGACAATTCCCAGTCCAAAGACACCTTCATTATTTGGTATCGCGAAAATACATAAACACATTATGAACCCACCAATGAGGCCCCTAGTCGATGGACGTAATTCCATTACGTATGTTTGTGCCAAAGTCGTCGACCACATACATGGAACTCTGTCCACATATTATTTGAGCATTTGTAAGGACTCATGGTCCTTCTGGGAACAAATTAACAACTTAGGTTTCGAGGAAGAGTATGGGTTCCTGACAGTCTATGTGAAGGACCTGTACACCTCAGTTCCACAACAAACAGGTATTGAGTGGATAATGTTGTTTCTAAAAAAGGGGGAGCAACTGATTCAGAAATCTCGTTAATAGGTGAACTATTGGATATCATTTTGTCTAACAACTACCTAATGTTTGGAAAAGAATATTACCTCCAAAAGGTAGGTGTCGCCATGGGGTCACCCTGTGGTGGCAGTTTTGCCAACTTGGTTATGGCGAAATGGGAAAATGACTACATCCAAACAAATGTGGATATCAAACAACATATTCACTTTTATTGTAGATTTTTGGATGATATCTTCATCATAGTCAGAGGTAACCATGTTGCAGCCCACGACCTTGTGTCATATTTCAACAGTACAACCGAGTTTTTGAAATTCACATATCAATATGACAATAATGTAATATCATACCTGGATGTACTGCTCATAAGGGATAGACAGAAAAAAGGTTATACAGCCACCTTATTTAGAAAGGAGACGTACTCTAACTTTCTGCATTTTTCCAGTAGTCACCACTTTCACCAAAAACGTGCAGTGGTTAATGTTCAGCTGGTAAGGGCAGCCAAGATGGTCACAGAGATTTCTGATTTTAGGGTCGAATGTCAACTTCTGAAAAGTATGTTCACAAGTAGGGGATATCCAAACAACTTAGTCGATGACCTCATACACGAAGTCACCTATAAAAGAGACATAGGATTATACCAACCGTTATTACAGTTACCAGGTAATTCTTCTGAGGTACAGAACGACATGGAGGTTAGGGAATCAGCTGCACCTACTACAACAAATAAAACTAACTTTCATTTGAGCCTGGTCACCACATTTTCATGTGAAACACACAGTTTTTTTGAGTATAGTAAAGAAGAACTGTGAGTTAATAAACAACAATCCATCACTTGGTGAAATTTTAGGCCCGCACCCTACAGTTGTTTTCTGTAAAGGAGCAAATTTGAAAAGTTTACTGGAAAACAAAATGAGAGAAGGGTCGAGAAATGTAGTATGTTTAGGCGTGGCATGTGTTCACAGTGTAAAGTGGTGGATACAACAAACAATTGTACTGTAAGGAACATCCGATACAAGGTCAACTACAGGTTTGACTGTAATTCTCGGATGGTCATTTATTTGGTTAGATGCAAGGTTTGTCCAGTTTACTATATTGGCAAAACTGAATGTAAGTTCAAGGAATGCATTTATGAACACCAGTATGCCATAGGCAAAAGTAAACTGGAAAACACACTAGCCAAACATGTAAACGAACACAACACACATAATTTTGGATACATGGTCATTGACCAAATACCCCAGGACCCAAGAGGGGGTCCTTGTACATTACTATTAGAAGCAAGAGAGTTATATAGGCAGATTTTGATGAACATATACAATTATCCGGGATTGAATGAAACATGTACGATTTCTAGTATTTTAAAACTTAAAACTTTGCACAGATGACTGGAGTATTAACCACATATGAGTTGTGACCAAGTGCTGGGAGTGATAAGGTCATCATTTAACTGGTGCATACTTCAAGTTAAAGTTGTTCTTGGTTGTTTTATTGTAAATAGCATGATTCCTTATTGTAACATAGACTACTTGTTTACACTTAGAATGAGAATGTTACTTTATTTTCCTCGTATTGTTTTCAGTTTTTCTACTTCTTTTGTGTCCTTGATAGTAATCTTTTCTCAAAGGGAACGTACTAGTCATTGTATGGTACAATAAGTGGGGTGGGTAGGATGTATTCTTCATTGTTGAAAGAAGCAATGGCACTAAAGTGTAAATTAGGCCTGACATCTTAAGTGTAAAACATGCATAGATCCTTAATTGGATTTCATTGTGTGGGTTGGGATCACATGACAATGTATTCATCTATTTAAAATGTTTTAAGACAGGTTTTACTTGCATCTGATGAAGTCTTTGTATTTAACAAGACGAAAAGCACTTCATGTTTATCGTGTATTTTTTAGTAAAAGTTTATAGAGTGAATCTACTTTGTCCTCTGCCTTTTGTTTGCCATTCTTTGGTTTTTGGACTTTTGAGAAGTTTGTTTTGTTTGCCTGTTTTCTTGGAACATATGGATTGATGCCTAGGTGAGAGAGTTTATCTATTATACCTGAGTGGGGAATAGTATCAAAGGCTTTGGCCAGGTCATGGTAGGCAGTTTCACCATCTTCCCCTTGTCCATGGCTTTGGTGACTGTCTCAAAGAAGTCAACAAAATTTAACAGGCATGACCTACCCTTGATGAAACTAAATTGTGTGGGATTGAGTGTTTGAAGGCTGAAAATGTCCTTGTTAATGAGGACCATGATGTTCTTTTCCATGGCCTTGTAGATCAGGATAGTTAGGCTGATGGGTTTATAATTTCCTGGATTGGTGAATGTTCCACATTTGTGCCAAGGGATGACAGTGGCTGTCCTGCACTCAGCTGGGATGAAGCCAGTATTCAGGCTTTGGTTGAACAGGGTGCCTAATGGTGCTGCAAGTTCCTGCCCGAGTTCATTTAGAATGCAGCCTGGGATGATATCTGGTCCCATGGAAGCTGTACTTTTTGCCTTTGAGAGGGTAGTGATGACTAGAGATAGGGAAGGGGGGCAGTTGCTGGGGATGTCCTGATTTACTGATGGGAGGACAGAGGGGCAAAGTTTTCACTGAACCTGTCTGCCAGCAGGTTGGCTATATCTATAGCATTTGTGTATGTGGTGTCCTTGACCACCAGTTCTGAGCAGATCTGAGTGCTTCCTTTGAGACTGGGGACATATGTGAAGAAGGCCTTATGATTGTCTTTAGTAGATGTGGCCAGTTTGGACTCGAAGTTTGCTGTGGAGGATTTCATGAGTGCTCTTATTTGCTTACTCAGGCTAAGGAGAGATTGCTTCCATTTAGGTACCTAATCCTTCTGGCTCCTGGACAGCAACATTTTCCTTTTATTATAGAGTTTATTTATTGCAGATATCCACCAGACAGGTTTACTCTTCCTTAAGACGGAGGATTTTCTTCTGTTGGGTATTCCTGATTCCATGCAGCTATATAAATGCTTATATAGTACATTGGTGTAGGTTTGGACATATGTGCCAGTTCCTATGGAGGGGGAGGGGGCTGTGAATCTGTCTATACCTTCCCTCAGGAGGTTGCAATCAGCTTTGGAGAAGTTTTTATTGTTTGAAGCTAGCTGGGGAGGGGTCAGTGGAGATGGTGACTTTGAAAGTGACCATTTGTGGTCAGATCTTACCAGGGAGGATGACACTGTAGGGATGCTGCACTGGTTACTCATGTTGGTTAATACCAAGTCCAAGATATTATCACCTGTTGTGGGGATGTTGACCAGATGGTCCAAAGCATTTGCACTGATGCACTTTTCGAATCAGTCTCCAGAGCCGTGGACGAGGGTAAGGTGGTCCACATAGCCTATCTGGACCTCGCCAAGGCCTTTGACACCATCCCTCATTCTGGAATCATAGATAGACTTACTAAGCTGGGCATTAATCCATACATCACTCGATGGGTTGCCAACTGGCTTACTGACAGGACCCATACTGTAAAAGTAGCCGACTCCAAATCCAGCTCCAGACAAGTAACAAGTGGAGTACCTCAGAGTTCAGTCCTGGGACCACTCTTGTTGGCATCTACTTCTCTGAAATACAGGCCAACACTAAGGGACTCTGGCTAACAAAGTTCGCAGATGACTGTAAACTGGGAGCCATTATTGAATCCCCAAATGATGTGGATACTCTACAAAAGGGCCTTACAGAAACAGATGCTTGGTGCCAGAGCCATTGGCTCAAGCTCAATGCCAAGAAATGTATAGTTATCCCCTTTGGGAAAAAAACATGTACCCATGAATTACCACATAGGTGGTAGTACACTAAACACTGAAAGTGTGATATGAGACTTAGGGACACAGGTGGACAGTGGTCTCACCTTTGATAACCACATTTCCACAACAGTCAGGAAATCCTTATATTTGGCACACATCATCACTAAGGGCTTTTCATCCAGAAAAAAGGAGGTCATTGTCCCACTGTACTCATCCCTCATTAGACCCATTATAGAATACAATGCCCCGTTTGGTATGTACCTCTCAAGACATCTGCAACAACTGGAAAGGCCTCAGAAATACCTCACAAAAAGAATCACAGGCCTAAAGCAGATGCCCTATGCTGACCGCCTTAAAAAACTCCAGCTATACTCTGTCGCATATCGTCTACTCAGAGGCGATCTCTGCTTAACATACAAGGCCATGTAAAACCCAGAGCTACTGGAAATGCTACACTTAAAGAAATCCCAATCCCTCAGGGCCAAATGGTCCAGAGATCTAAACCTTGTCATCACAATAAACAAAACATGCTGGAGGGATAGGTCCCTGACCCAGAGACTCTGCATACTCTGGAATAGACTGCCCATACATGTCAGGCAGAGCGCCTCTGGCCCTCTTCAAAAAGAACCTTGACAATTGGATGGGAGAAAGAAAATTCACCCCGGGGATCATGTCAGTCACCCTGCTAGACTGGGGTTCAGGGAAGTAAATAGTGTGGGAAGAAATAGCCAGGGAATTGTTATGGCTAGGCTTGTATAGGCCCTAGGGTCAATAGCCTAGTATCAACCTATGAACCTATGAAATCAAGGAATCTCTGGGCATTTGCATTTTGACATGAGTAGTTTTTCCAGTCTATGGTTGGATAGTTAAAGTTGCCCAGGATCAGGGTAAAGGGTTGAATCTTGATAGAGTCTAAAAGGTCAAGATAGGTGGAGAGGGAATCTTAAGTCAAAGTTGGGGGCCTGTAGCTAGCTATGATTTTAATAGGTGTCTTGTCAATAGTTAACTGTACCTGTGCTGTCTCCTGTGCGTCATACTGTTTGACCAGCCTGGAGATGTGTATGTCTTTAATATATAGGTTCATATGTAAGTTCATAGATAGGTACTAGGCTATTGGCCCTAGGGCCTATATAAGCCTAGCCAAAAGGTACCCTGGCTTTTGCCACCCAAGAAAATTATTTTCCTGTGCCCCTGTCCAGCAGAGTCACAGAAGTGATCCTGGGGTGAATTTCCAATTTCCCATCCAATCATTTCAGCAGACCTATTACCTGCAGAATGTCTCCAAAAAGCCGCTAATGAAATAGCATACCCCATATCAGTTTTAATCAATAGAACTATCCACGAAGCCTATATCCCCCACATCTGGAAAATCTCCCACATTGGTCCTCTTCATAAAAGGGGAGATTCCACTGAACTTTTAAATTATAGGCCTATAGCCATTCTGTCTCCCTTGGCTAAAATAATGGAAAACTGTATCTACAAGCAATTTTTTGCCTATCTGAATCAAAACGCTCTCCTAGGCCCCTCCCAGCATGGATTTAGACCTTGCCATGGTACAACCTCAGCCCTTCTGTCCTTCTCCCATACAATAAATCAAAATCGTAATGACAACAAGCTCTCTTCAGCTCTCTTCCTTGATCTATCCAAGGCATTTGATATGGTAAATCACCAGCTACTCTTAAACACATTAAAATCACTCTCCGTAGATAACCTAGCAATTACCTGGTTTCATTCTTACCTAAGTGACAGCAAACAAGCTCTACTATGAAAGAATAACCTATCGTCCCTTTTACCAGTCACCCTTGGAGTCCCACAGGGATCTATATTAGGTCCCCTCCTATTCTCCATATTCATTAATGACCTGTACAAAGTCATCCCTGATGCTACTTGTATTCAGTATGCTGATGACTCAACCCTAATCTGCTCTGCCATCTCCCCCACAGATTTACAATCCTTGTCCCAAATCACTTTCATCAAAGTAGAGAACTGGCTCACCGGTCGCCAACTACTATTAAACCCAAATAAAACCAAACTATTCCTCTTCTCCCCCACTCGCAAGGTCCCCTCACCACATCTCACTATAATATCTAACAATGGCACCATAGTTTCCCCAGAACCTAGCACTAAACTACTGGGAGTGATCATTGACAACAACCTCAAGTTTGATGCTCACATAGACAAAAGTATTAAAACAGTTAATAAAAATTAGCTCTTTATACAGGATTAAACCATTCCTAACCCCATATGCTAGAACTGTTATTGCCCGTACACATCTGCTATTGACCCTACTTTATGCCTCACCCATCTTCATAAATCTAAGCAAATCAAACCTCAATACATTTAATAGGTACTACAATAACATTGCCAGATTTACCACAGGATCAGCTTATAGAACCCATCACTGCCTTAACCTTCAATCGTTAGACTGGCTTGAACTACCCTATCAACTGCAATATAACCAACTAATAGTTCACAAAATCCTCTACCAACCAGACAGTACATCCATACTGAAAAATATTATTACCCCCTACAGTAACCTAAAATCCCTTCGCTCTTCCAAAAAATTGCTAGTGCAAACTGTTAAAACCAACAATTCAGCTGGTGAATCACTATTCTCCAACACTGCCGGTAAAAACTGGAAACTACTTCATGTTGAACTCACCACTGACCCCTCATCCCAATTCAAAAAATCCCTTAGGAAATACCTAAAAATGCTGTGGCTTTGTCCCTGTACAAGCCCTGACTAACCCCCACTCAAACATAATTCATAAATGAGAACCTCATTACAAGAATAAAACTCTTACTCTCTAACTGTTTAAAATTCTGTATATCACCCACCTACTGGAAAGATTTAAAGTTAAAACTAGACCGTATATGAAAACCACCTTAATGTATGTGTTTTCCTTTTTCAGATGAAATCTTTAACTATTTATTTCTCAGCTACTTGCTTCCAACCTTTGCTGTGTGTATGTGAGAAAAAACATGTACCTGTGTGTATGTATCGTTAAACAAATCTCAGTTTTGTGATAACTCACTGTAATAATTTCACTATATTTACACTTGTTTTTGTACATTTGTAGCTTTTCTCCCCGGGCCTCCACTGAAAATGGACCTGTATCCAGTCGGACTTTCCCGGTTAACAAATGTAAAATAAATAAATAAATCATCAAGATTTTTCTTGAAGAGTGCTAATGAGGAGCTTTGTTTGATATAGATAGGTAGTCTGTTCCAGAGTATGGGAAGTCTCTGGGACAGGAATCTATCCCACCAGCATGTTCTGTTTATTGTGGTGACAAGGTTTAGGTCCCTAGAGCTTGTACTTCAGAGGGATTGGGATTTCTTTAAGTGGAGCATGTCCAACATCTCTAGGTTTATAGGTTCATAGGTAGGTACTAGGCTATCTGCCCAAAGGCATTTATAAGCCTAGCCAGAATGTGTTGGCTTTTGCCGCCCCCTTAGATGATTTCCCTGTACCTCTGTCCAGCAGAGCCACTGAAGTGATCCCTGGGGTAAACTTTCTGTTTCCCATCCACTCGTCAAGGTTTCTCTTGAAGAGCGTTAGTGAGGATCTCTGCCTAATGTAGATTGGAATCTTGTTCCAAAGCATGGGAAGTCTCTGGGACAGGAATCTTTCCCTCCAGCATGTCCTATTTATTGTTGTGGTGAGGTTTAAATCCCTAGAGTGTGTGGCTCGAGGGGATATGGTTTTCTTTAGGTGGAGCATGTCCATCAATTCTGGGTTGGACATGGCCTTGTATGTCAGGCAGAGATCACCTCTGAGTAGGCGGTATGCAACCGAGTACAGCTGGAGTTTCTTCAGTCAAGCTGCATAGGGCATCTGTTTGATGCCAGTAATCTTCATGGTGAGGTATCTCTGTGGTCTTTCCAGCTGTTGCAGGTGTCTTGTAAGGTACATCCCAAATGGGGCATTGTACTCTGTGATTGGTCTGATGAGTGATGAGTAGAGGGGCTCAAGGACCTCTTCTGATCTGGATGCGAACCCTTTTGTGATTAGCTGGGCCACATAGAGGGATTTTCTAACCACTTTGGCAATGTGATTATCAAAGGAGAGACTACTATCTACTTGGGTCCCCAGATCCCTTATTACGTCTTCCATATTTAGGGGACTACCACCTATGTGGTAGTTTGTGGTACTTTGTTTTTTCCAAAGGGAATGACTATGCACTTTTTGGCATTTAGCTTGAGGCCATGATTTTGACACCAGGTATCCGTCTCAGTGAGACGCTTTTGGAGGATGTCTTTGTCAGCTGGAGAGTCAATTATAGCCCGTAGTTTGCAGTCATCTGCATACTTGATTAGCCATAGTCCTCCTGTGCTTGTCTGTACCTCTGAGAAGTATATGCCGAACAGGAGGGGTCCTAAGACTGAGCCCTGGGGAATGCCACTTGTAACCAGTTTAGAGTCGGACCTAGCTCCCACAAATCTCACCATGTGGGTTCTGTCCGTGAGCCAGTTGGCAACTCATCTTGTGATGTAGGGGTTTATGTTCAAGCTGGTGAGCTTGTCTGTAATACCAGAATGGGGAATGGTGTTGAAGGCCTTTGTGAGGTCTAGGTAGGCTATGCGTACCATCTTTCCCTCGTTTATAGCCTTGGTAACTGTCTCAAAGAAGTCCACCAGGTTTAGGAGGCATAATCTTCCCTTAACAAAGCCAAACTGGGTATGGTCCAGTGTTTGGATTTTCCCAATGTCTCTGTTAATGAGTTCCATGATGATGCACTCCATAGCCTTGCAGACCAAGCAGTCAGGCTTATAGGGCACTGGTTCCTAGGGTCTGTTGTGGCTCCACCTTTGTGGAGCAGAATAACCGTTGCTGTGTGTCACTCTATGGGTACGTAGCCTGTGGAGAGGCAGAGTCTGAACAGTGTGTTTAGGTGAGGGGTTAGTTCGTCTTTGAGCTCATATAGGATGCAGCCTGGGACACCATCCAGTCTCAGTTATGCTGTGTTTTTGGCTTTGGAGAGGGCCGTTTTAACCTGAGTGTCTGTGATTTCAGGGGCTCTACATTCTTCTGGTATGGTTATGGGCCATTTTGGGGGTGAGAGGGGGGTGAAGTTTGCACTGAACCTGTCTGCCAGGATGTTGGTGATATTGGTCGGTTTAGTGTAATGTGAAATTGTTCAATCTCCCCGTTTGTTCTTACACACGGGTTCGGAGCCGATCCTCGGCTCCGAGTTGGCCGCATCACTAGCTCGCATCTTCGAGAAAGCTTGAGGCACAGTAATATCCCATGATCTTCCGGTGCTAACCCTCAGATCTAGTTTGCCGCTAGCCGCAGATCACTTCGTGAGGCTCGGGCCAGTACAACTTTTTACTATTTTTCTTGATAATTTTAGTGATATTTTTTCTTATAATCTTTATAATTAATAGCTTATATATATATATATATATATATATATATATATATATATATATATATATATATATAGATAGTTGTGTGAACTAGTTAGGTAGATTTTTACCTTTAAAAATTAGTAGGGGCCTTAGGCCATTTTTTTGTCTGTAACAATTTTTTGAAGAAAGTTAACCCTTTTTTTCTGTTTATTTCAATTTATATATATCAGTGTGCTGTGGTGTGTTTGTTAAACTTTTATATATATTTACATACTTTAGACTGGTTTTTGGTAGTTGTAAAATTTTTTCTTTTCTATAGTAATGTCAGAAAAGATGAAAAGTGGTTTCAAGAGGTGTCAGTGTGGACAAAAGATGTCCATTACTGACAACCATTCTTCCTGCGTCTACTGTCTTGGCCCTCTCCACTTGCAGGAAGACTGTTCTATCTGTCATTCCTTTAGTGGGAGGGTCATGATGGAAAGACTCAGGAAGTTAGTGGACAGAGGTCTAATCAAACCTGAATTTCAGGAAGCCCTAGACAAGGCTGAACAGGTTTCGAAGTCTTCGAAGGGATCGAAGTCTTCGAAGGGATTGAAGTCTTCAAGAGTGTCGGAGCCCAAGTCATCGGCTCCGAGCACTTCTTTTCAAATTCGGACACCGGCTCCTATGACTTCGGGGCCGAGTGTCGAGACTTTATCTCTGCACGAGGCTCAGGTCTTGGAGCCGGTAACAGAGGTACCACCATCTACTATCCTTCGCTCGGTGACGGCTTTGATTCCTTTGACCCGTTCTTTGAGGCCCATCTCCGACTCCGATGTGGACAGAGTGGTACAGAAGCTTATGGAGAACTCGGCTTTTTCAAAATTACTCGAAGTTTCGTCCCAGTTGGTTTCGAAACTCAAAGCCAGTCCAACTCCCTCGACACTTCCTCCTCCGAGACCCGTCGAGTCATCGGTGTTAGGAGTCGAAGAACCGATGATTGTAGAGCCCTCGGTGCCGAAGCCTCCAGTAGTGCTATCGGCTCCATTGACCTCGACTCCTTCGGAACCAGCCGGAGAGTCTCGGAGCCGAACGTGTTTCCTGGGTTCCGGGGGGGATAGTCGAACCGAGGTTTCGGTTCCGACTCTTCCCCTCGGTGCCTCGGCTCAGTTTAGTTCGGATCCGTCCTCGGTGTCGGAGCCCGTGGTTCCGATCCCGGAGAAACGACTTCCTTCTTCGGATCGGGTCGGGGCACCGGTGCCTTTGACATCATGAGGAAGGTCTTGTCGGATCAGACACTGACTTCATCGGCTTCTTTATTTCCTTCCCCAAAAGGTCCGCGTTCTGCTTCTGTACCTTCTGTACCTACCAAGCGTCGAGACCCAATGCCTCAGAAATCCCCACAGGGAGACTCTGGTTCCTCAGATGCATCCCCAGAAGCTCCCACTGAGGATGTTCCGAGGAAACGACTGTGCAAGAGGAGGCACATAGATTCCCCTCAGGAATCTCTTACATCTGATACTGATTTAGATGAAGCAGAAGGGTCCCCAAGGTCCACCTCTGAGGATGTCTCCTTCGCAGACATTTTGGAAATCCTGAAGCAAAGAGGGGACTGGCAAACCCTTACCCCTTCTGTGGATGAATCGGTTTTACTGAAGGCATTTGGGACTCAACCTTCTACCTCCTGGGTGACTCCTCCCTTTGACGATCTTATGGACCTAGTAGCTCGGAGGGCTTGGGAAACACCTGATACAGTGGAACCAGTCCCACATAAACCCAACAAATATATGACAGCTCCTCAAGATAAAGCCTACCTTACTAAAGGAGTTCCCGTAGACACTATGGTGGTGGCGGCGGCCACTAAGAAAGAGTGGTCTGAATCATCTTCCTCTGTCCATCCTCCTAATAAGGATTCTAGGACAATGGACAGATATGGGAAGCGCATATTTAGTTCGGCGACTTTTTCCATCCGATCGCTCAACTACCTTACGCATTTTACGCGTCTACAAAGAGATCTCATTAAAGAGTTAGGAGATACTCTTCAGGGACACACAGATGCTGCTGTCGCCAATAAAGTGACAGCGCAACTTAACACCCTAAATTCCATAGTCAACTCGTCCATGAGGCTGATTTCATACGCAGCCGAAGGATCGAGTAGAGCGGCAGCTTCAGCGATTGCACTGAGAAGACAATCCTGGTTGCGCTTATGCTCCTTTGCGGAAACCTTTAAGTCTTCTTTTGCCAATGCCCCCTTTGATGGTGCCTCCCTGTTTGGGCCCAAAGTAAAGGAGACTCTCACAAGGTGTGAACAAGAAGGGAAGACCCTGTCTGCCGTAGGGGTCCGTTTTTCCATTCCATTTAGACCCTACCCTAAAGGGCAACGAGGAGGAAAAATGTGGTTCCGAAAGACTCAGGGATCTTTTCAACACACCCAAAGTGACGCCCCCTCCAGAGGCAGAGGAGGGGGAAGAAATGGAAGACGCCGCCCAGCCGGCTGAGGGGGTCCGCAAAATCAGGGTGACAGAGAAACGTTCTCTGGAAAACCCTTCCAGCACTCCTGAGTGCAGGCCCGACTGTCCTGCTCTGGAGGCAGTCGGGGGTCACTTAGCTTTATACCCAGAGGCCTGGCTAAATCTTACATCAGATTACTGGGTAAAAAGCATAGTTACCAGAGGCTACAACATCCCCTTCATAACAATACCACCAAACTCCAAAAAACTCCCAGATGTTCCACCCAGTCTGCGAGATCAAGCAACCATAGAAATAAAAAGGTTGCTCGAAAACAGAGTCATCCAACCAGTCCCAGCGGACCAAATAGGATCTGGAACTTACTCAAGGTTCTTTTTAGTTCCAAAGAAAACAGGGGACTGGAGGCCAATTCTAGACCTCAGCAAGTTAAATACCTTTGTAAAAAAGGAAAAGTTCAGGATGGTCACGCTTCAGTCAATCCTCCCTTTTCTGCAAAAGGGCGACTGGATGTGCTCTTTAGATCTCAAAGACGCATACTACCATATAAAAATGGCCAGGGCGTCCAGAGATCATTTGCGCTTCCGGCTGGGAGCCAGTCATTTCCAGTTTCGCGCTCTGCCCTTTGGTCTCACCTCAGCCCCCAGGGTGTTCACCAAATGCATGGCAGTACTAGTGTCTCACTTGACACGAAAGGGATTCTGGGTGTTTCCTTATCTAGACGACTGGCTCCTTTCCGCCACCACCAAGTGTCGTCTGCTACAAGCCAGGGACTACGCCATCAATCTTTGCTCTTCACTAGGCATAACGGTGAATTTTGGAAAATCTGTCTTATCGCCGTCACAGCATATCTTATTTATAGGGGCACAGCTAGATACCTCCCTGGCTCAAGTTACTCTCCCCCCATCAAGGGTGTCAGACCTCAGGCACCAAATTTCGCTCCTTCTTCAGAACAACAGAGTCTCAGCACGACAAGTATTAGGAGTGCTAGGCTTGATGTCAGCATCCCTTCTGGTAGTTCCCTTAGGCAGAATGCACATGAGGATCCTTCAATGGATGCTATTCACCCAATGGTCGTATCTACAACTTCCACTGTCTCACCAAATCTGGATCACGAATTATTGCAAGAAGGATCTCTTGTGGTGGATACACAGTCAAGAGCTAACACTAGGATGACCCTTTGTATTACCCAGTCCGATAGCAACTCTAACCATGGATGCTTCCCTGATAGGGTGGGGGGATTCTTTCAGGGACAAACAGTCCAAGGTCAATGGTCCAACTTGGAGTACAATCTGCACATCAATGTTCTAGAGATGAGGGCAGTATTTCTAGCGTTGCAACACTTTCATGAGTCCTTACCTCGGGGAACAGTGACAGTTCAGACAGACAGCATGTCAGTAGTCTGGTACATAAACAAGCAAGGGGGAACCAGATCTTACCTGTTATGCAGAGAGGCCCTCAGAATTTGGCAATGGGCAAAGTCCACCGGACGCTTTCTGATAGCAACGCACATCCCGGGGATTTCCAATGTAATCGCGGACAGGTTGAGCAGAGCCATCCTGTTCCCTCACGAGTAGTCCCTCAAACGTCAAGTAGCGGAAGAGATCTTCCGCAGATGGGGCCAGCCTTGCTGCGACCTGTTTGCATCCCCTTTGAATGCCAAATGCAGAAGCTATTTTGCCCTGTTACCCCCCCCCCAGGGGGTGTCCCCAGGGACGCACTGGTATACGATTGGCCCTCGGGTCTCCTTTATGCCTTTCCTCCTGTTCCGCTAATTCCCAGGTTTTTGCAGAAAGCCAAATGTCTGGACAGGACCATAATACTGATAGCACCATTCTGGCCTCGTCAAATCTGGTTTCCCTTCCTTCAATCCCATCAAGTGGAGGAACCATGGATTCTGGACCCGGAACCAGATCTGTTGACACACTCGTCGGGAGTTCCTCACACCTCCCTCAAGTCCCTTAAACTGACAGCTTGGCTGCTCCACTTTCCATCTTAGCCAGGTCGGAGTTACTATCTCCTGCAGTACAACAAATTATTGTATCTTCTCACAAACCATCTACAAGAAAACTGTACATTAGCAAATGGAACCGTTTTGTGCACTGGGCCTCCAAACAAGGTATAGATCCATTCGGGGCCCCAGTACACCAGATACTAGATTTCCTTTCCTCTCTTTTTCAAGAAGGAGCATCAACATCCACTATAAGAGTTCAACTGGCTGCTATATCCAATTTTCATACTGGCCGTAAGGATGGTTCTCTTATGTCTCACAGGCTTTGTAAAGCCTTCATGAAAGGTACTTTTCATCTCCGTCCTCCTTTTCTTAATCCAATAGCACCTTGGAATCTTAATCTCATGCTGTCACAACTCATGTTGCCCCCTTTTGAACCAGCAACCACAACTTCGTTAAAATTGCTTTCGTGGAAAACACTCTTTCTGGTTGCCATCACTTCAGCCAGAAGAGTTTCAGAGTTACAGGATTTATCTATCCGACCCATGTACATGATCTTTCATCCGGATAGAGTAACCTTGCGCACCAATCCATCTTTTCTTCCGAAGATTTGTTCGATTCAGAATATCAACCAATCTATTGAACTGCCTACCTTCTTTAAAAATCATTCCAGTAAGCTGGAATACACATTGCATAAGTTAGACGTTCACAGACAACTAAGATTTTACTTACATAGAACAAAAGAATACAGAAAGTCGGATCGACTTTTTGTATCATATGCGGACCAAAGAAAAGGACAGGCAGTAACGAAGGTTACCTTATCCAAATGGCTCTCAGATTGCATAAAATTTGTATATGCTGAATCCAAACAACAACTTCCTTTCAAACCCAGAGCTCATTCTACAAGGGCGATTGCTACTTCTTCAGCCCATACCGCTCGTTTGCCTTTAGATACCATTTGTGCAGCGGCAACTTGGGCAAAACCACATACCTTTATCGCCCACTACAAGCTAGACAAGAACTCCAGGGACAGGGCGACGTTTGGTTCCACTGTACTCAGGAATGTTCTCCCTTGAGCCACCCGGGAAAAAAGGAGCTAGGGACGCTACCTGTGTGTAAGAACAAACGGCGAGATTGAACAATTTCACATTAAGAAGTTATGTCTTACCATAAAGATCCATGTGAATTGTTCATCTCGCCTTTGTTCTTACATTCCCCCCCTCCATCCCCCGTTCTACGGTCTGGGAGAACGTTTTTTTGATTAGATTCCTTTTCAGCCTTTTCTAGGTATGGTTGACATATTATTAACATCAATAATGGCATCTTTTGTCCTCTACATGGCAGTAGGGTTTTTAGACATGTTTCTAGAGGGATTCTTCTGGTATAGCAAACTAGATCTGAGGGTTAGCACCGGAGGATCATGGGATATTACTGTGCCTCGAGCTTTCTCGAAGATGCGAGCTAGTGATGCGGCCGACTTGGAGCCGAGGATCGGCTCCGAACCCATGTGTAAGAACAAAGGCGAGATGAACAATTCACATGGATCGTTATGGTAAGACATAACTTCTTATTTTGTGCCATTCTGCACTAACTCCCAGCAGATCTGAGCATTGCCATTTAGATTCTTGACATAGCTAAAGAATGCCTTGTGGTTATCCTTGGAGTCCTTGGCAATTTTTCTTTCGAAGCTAGCCTCGGATGATTTTATAAGGGATCATAGTTTCTTGCTCATATTGATCAGGGATGTCTTCCCTTCTTGGGATGTTACTCTTTTCTGTACTAGTTTCCTCCTTCTATTGTATAGCTTATTTATGGTAGGGGTCCACCAGACTGGTTCCCTTTTCTTGGAGGAGTGAGTCTTTGTTTTGCTTGGGATAGCACAATCCATGCATTCTTGTAGGTGCCTGTAGAATGCATTAGTAAAGGATTTTGCAGCTTGGACAGCATTATCCTTTAGCATGGGGGCTTTGAAACTTACCACCTCATAGCTTTGTATATTAGGCAGAGATTGCCTCTGAGTAGGAGATATGCAATGGAGTAAAGCTGGAGTTTTTTTAGATGGTCTGCATAGGGCATCTATTTGAGGCTGCTAATCCTCTTTGTGAGATATTTCTGCTGCCTTTCCAGTTGTTGTAGATGTCTTGTGAGGTACATACCAAAAGACACATTGTACTCTATAATGGGTCTAATGAGTGATGAGTAGAGGGGAACAATGACCTCTTTTTTCCTGGATGAGAAACCTTTTGTGATGAGATGTGCCATGTAGAAGGATTTCCTGACTACTGTGGTGATGTGATTATCAAAGGAGAGACTACTGTCCACCTGTGTCCCAAGGTCTCTTATCATACTTTTCGTGTTAAGCAGACTGCCGCCTATGTGGTAGTTTATGGGTACAGAGTTTTTATCAAAGGGGATGATGATGCACTTTTTGGCATTGAGCTTGAGGCCATAGCTTTGACATCAGGCATCTGTCTCAGTGAGGCCCTTTTGTAGGATGTCCACATCGTTAGGAGTTTTGATTATGGCTCCTAGTTTGTAGTAATTTCAAACTTCATTAGCCAAAGACCTTCTGTGTTAGCATGTACTTCAGAGAAGTAGATACCAAACAGGAGAAGACCCAGGACTGAACCCTGCAGTTCTCCACTTGTCACTGGTCTGAAGTCAGATTTGGAGTCTGCTACTTTCACATTGTGGGTTCTGTCAGTGAGCCAGTTGGCAACCTATCTTGTGACATAGGGATTTATACCTAGTTTAGTGAGTTTATCTATAATTTCGGAGTGGGGGATGGTGTTGAAAATCATGGTTAGATCTAGATAGGATGTGTGGACCACCTTACCCTCAACTATGGCTTTGGTGACTGCTTCAAAGGAGTCTATCAGGTTTAGGAGACTTTTACAAACCCAAACTGGGTGGGGTCCAGAGTTTGGAATTTACCACTGTCTTTGTTTATAAGTTCCATGATGATATGTTCCATGGCTCATTAGGCTAATGGGGCAGTAGTTCCCAGGGTCCGTGGTGGCTCCCCCTTTGAGGAGTGGGATAACCATCACTGTGCGTCATTCAGTGGCACAAAGCCTGAGGTGAGGCTATGACTGAACATGGTACTTAGGTGGGGTGCCAATTCGTTCTATAGTTTGTGTAGAAAGCAGCCTGGGATGTAGTGAGGTCCCATGGATGCTGTGTTCTTGGCTTTGGAGAGTGTGGTTTTTACCTGTGCAGCTGTGATTACAGGAACTTTGCATTCTTCCGGTATAGAGATGGGCCCTTTAGGGGGTGAGAGGGGGGTAAAGTTAGCACTGAACCTATCTGCCAGGATGTTGGCAATATCAGTTGGTTCTGTATATTTAGTGCCATTGTGCTGTAACTCAGAACAGATCTGAGCATTGCCATTGAGATTCTTGACATAGCTATAGAATGCTTTGTGGTTGTCTTTGGAATCAGTGGCGATTTTGTTTTCGTAACTAGCTTTGGAGAATTTTATGAGGGATCTCTGCTTTTTACTGAGGTTGACCAGGGAGTTTCTCCAGTCATGGGATTTTACTCTTTTTTGCAACAGTTTCTTTCTTCTGTTTTAGAGTTTGTTTATGGCAGAGGACCGCCAGATTGGCTTTCTCTTTTTGGAGGATAGCATCTTGGTTCTGTTAGGGATAACATGATCCATGCAATCGTATAAGTGCTTATAAAGTGCATTTGTGTAGGATTCAACAGTAGTATCTCTATTGTCTGTCTGCATGGGTGTCATGAAGTTTGCCACTTCTGTCTTAATAAGTGTGAAGTGGGCTTTGGAGAAATTTTTTATGGTGGTTTCCCTAATGGGGGGTGGGGCGGGATGTGGCTGTCTAGGGTGATTAGCTTGTGGTTGGATCTGACCAATGAGGAATACCTCTGATGTGGAACACCAGTCACCCATGTTGGTAATGACCAGGTTTAGGATATTCCTGCCCCTGGTGGGGGTGTGGATAAGTTGAATTCCAGAAAACGTTGAGCAAAAGAGTTGGTACATGAGTAGTTTTCCCAGTTAATGGTGGGGTAGTTGAAATCGCCCATTATTAGGCTGTTGGGTTGCACCCTAATATTTTCCAGTGTATCAAGAAATCAGAAGTGGGAATCCTGGGGCATGGTGGGAGATCTGCAGCAAGCTACAATTTGGATTGCGGTCTTGCCCAGAGTTAACTGCACTTGAATAATTTCAGATGCATTATGCTGAGCAACTAACCTGGAGGTGTGGATATCCTTAATGAATATGGACACACCTCCACCTTTATTGTTTCGGTCCAGGTTACGTGGCCGAAAGGTGTGGTATGAATTATAGCCTGGTAATGCAGGGGTGCTCTCTGGAGCCTTGAACCAGGTCTCTGTCACTGCACAGATGTCTATGTTCTCCATTTTAAGGAGTGCCTCGAGTGAGTGCATTTTGAGGTTTAGACTTCTAGCATTGAGTAGCATTACCCTCAGATTTTGCTTGCTTGTACCTGTTACAGTGGTGAATTTGTCATTTGAACCTTGCCTAAAAAAGGCACTATAGAGGTGGTAAGAGTCTTAGCCAGTATCCGGAATCCCAAGGGCAGCAGGTGCAGGCCATCTCTGGCAAAGCATCATGGTCTGTCGCTCATGTCATCTCAGGCAGACAGATACTGGATCCCCTTAGAATGACACCAGAAGCTTAGCCAATTGTTCAAGTCAATCATTTTGTCCTTGTACTGTGGTACCATTCTGGGTGATGGCAGGATGCTACTCAGGGCTAGGGTTATACTTGCCTGGGCTACAAGATTGGAGAGCTCCTCCATGTCTCTTTTCATGTAATCCACCTCCTTTTGTTTGCTGCCAATGGTTTGGGTTTCTGAATGTATGATAGGTTGACTAACCTTGTATGGTCGGGGTGTTATCTGCAGCTTTGAACCAGATTTCTGTGACTACACGAATATCAGCATCTTCCAGGGTTAAAATGTTTGCAATGAGTGCAGTTTCATGTTTAGACTCCTAGCATTTAGCAGCATGACCTTTAATTTGCAGTTGTTGCATGTGCCTGATTAGGTACATTCCAAAGGGGGCATTGTACTCGATAGGTCTGATGAGAGCTGATTACAGTGGAACAATGATCTCCTTGGATGTAAATGCTATATGTTTGTTTATATGTTATGCAGCATAGAATAGCTTCCTCACTACTGTAGACACATGATGGTCATAGGCTAGATTACTTTCTATGTGCGTCACCTCTTAGGGCTGTGTTATCAATATGGTAGTTACCAAGGGTGGTCTACTTCCTGAAGGATGCTGTTATGCATTTCTTTGGTATTTAGTCTTAGTTCATGTCTGTGGCAGCCCTTCTTGGAAAACATTAGTGTTGGTGGGGGATTCTATGACTGCTCCAAGTTTGCAATAATATGCAAATGTGGTTAGCCAGAGGACCTTGGCATTGGACTTGACTTTAAAGAAGTAGATGCCAGAAAGGAGCGCTCCCAAGACTAATCCTTGGGGGGGTGCTAATGACTGACCTCTTTGTAGAGGTGGACTCCCCAGTTCTAACTTCCCAGGTCTTGTCTGTCACCCAGCTGAATGTCTACCAGGTGACATAAGGGTTTATACCTAACTTCTTGAGTTTGTCAACAATGCTCAATGCTCAAGTGAAGTATGGTGTCAAATGTCAAATCTCAGAGCTCAGGAGAGAGTGACTGGGAGTATAGTAATTGATGATGGGTGAGATGGCAGGAAAGGAATTGGGCTTATTGATTGTGAAGTGGATAAGGAGCAGTTGAGAGAGATGGAGACAGTATGGGAGCTCAAGCCAGTGTAAGTATTTTAGTGAGAGGCAATGGTATGAGTTATAAGACTGATTTGTAACAAAGTTGACAATATAACACAGTCCAAGTTTGGTATTGAGAGTGGATTGCAGGTTGGTTAGAATGGGTGAAGCATAGACAAGAGTTAGAAGTAGATAGGTATTAGCAAGGGGCAATCTACAGTCATATGTTAGGATTTTTTTTTGTTCTATAACACATGCCTTCTTTTTGGAGATTTTTTAAATACAATTTTGTAAATGTAGATCAAATTTCAGTTGGTCATCAACAATGAGGCCAAGGAATTTAGTGTGTGTTACTACATCTATTAGGATGTTATTGAGGGAAGTGATGGAAAATGATGTTTAGAGGTGAGAAAGAGATTTAGGGAGAAGTAGAAGTTGTTTAGTTTTTTTTTTTTGTTAAGTACTAATTAATTGGCATTTAGCCAGCTTTCAGTGGAGTTGAGTGATGGACTAAAGATGAGAGATATTGTTGGAAGAGCAGATGATGGTGGAGCCATCTGCATATCGAATTAGAGTAGACTGAGAGCAGGAAGAGTGAAGGCTGTTAGTAAAAACGTTGATAAGGATAGGACCAAATATAAAACCCTGGGGTACTCCAGTATTAACAGGTAGCAAATTAGAGAAGGAGGAGTGCCAGTTCACAGATTGCAGTAGATTGGAAATGTAGCTAGAAAAACAGTTTAGGGTAGAATTAGTAAAACAAAGAGTGGGCATTTTGCAGAGAAGCAGAGGGTGAGAGACTGTATCAAAGGCTTTAGAGAAGTCCACAAAAAAGGAGGATCCTAGGCTGTTGTTATCTCTGGCTTTGATGTTAGTAAGGGTAAATGATAATACTGCAGTAGTTGTACTGTGACGAGGATGAAAGACATGTTGGGTACTGGAGAGCAGGTTTTCATTTAGAAGATATTCAAGTAGTTGCTTGTGGATGCATATTTCGAGTATTTTGGAAAGGGGGGATAGAACTGAATAGGCCTGTAGTTTGCGAGTTCTGTAGATTGTACACCTTTGTAGAGTGGAATAATATGGAATATTTTCCAGATGGAAGGAACTATGGATTCCTGGATAGACCTGTTTATGAGGATAGAGATAGGATAGGCTATAGAGTTAGCTGCCAATTTTAAGACTTCAGCAGGTATCTTATCTGCAGAGAGAGAGAGAGCAGGGCTTCAGCTTATTAAATATAGATTTTATGTGGGAAGTCGGGACAGGTTTGAGAGAAAAAGTGGATAAATTGGCAGGGGGAGGTGAAGGGAGAGTAGGGATGAGATTAGAAGTTGTAGGGGATGACTGTTTTGGGTTAGTTTGTTGATAGTCAATAAAGTAGGAGTTGAATTTTATGGCTGTTTTGGTGGGAGAATCATTAGGATAAGGGTTTGGTATGCTGGCAGAGACAGGATTTAATAGCTTGTTGATAGAGCTCCAGAAAACGTTTGGGTTACCTTGAAGGTTAGTTTGGACTTTGACATAATAGTTTTTCTTATCCTTGTTGATCTGTTTTTTAGTGAGGTTGCGAGGACATTTGTACGTATTTAGTGGATTTAGATTTCAACCAGGTTTACCATGCTACATCTCTATGGTGCATAATCGTGCAAGTGGAGTGTGAAAGCCAAGGTGCCTGGTGAGATTTAACCCTTTTATTTCTGAGAAGAGCTAGGGAATTGAGTATATCAAGAAATATAGCATTAAATTTCAGAATGGCATCATCAAGTGGTAGGCTAAGGAGAAAGGACCAGTTTATGGAGGACAGTCTATTGTTGAACTCATCTGGGTTTAAAGTTGGTGAGGTTACGGCATTCTTTAAGTTTGTGTTTCCTGATATGATGTACAGAGATTCTTTGGACATAGGTTGGGAAGTGGTCACTGATAGAGCCAGGGATTGTTGTAGGGCTGTGATACAAACTAGGATTGGATACAAGGATCCAGTTGAGGATGGAGCCAGAATTGGAGGATTTGTTAAAATGGGTGACTGTGGAGATGAGTTGAGTAAATCTGTGGAGATTTATGCTTCAGATTTGGAAGTCTGACATTAAGGTTTGCCAGTTGATATTGACATCCCCAAGAATTATAATTTCATTTAAGTTAAGATGTGGTTAGAAATCCAGGAGTGTAGGTTTTTAAGAGTATGGATATTTTTCCCAGGAGGAGTTTTTTACTGTAGTTTTAAGCTGCCTAATCTTTTGCTAAATTGATTTAATTTTGTATATTTTATTTAAGCTTTTCAGGACAGCACTGTGACTTATAGACCAGCATACAATACACACAATACAATAACTCAGACTTTACAGTATTATATCAATATTATGTGAATATTAATTATGAGGTATTTGAAGGAAGGATATATGAATGCTCATCAGGATAACAATTGGAGACTTGTATTTTTTGCTAAACAGAAGCAAATTCCCAATGTATTTCTGAATGAGCAGATTGTTCAGATGTATATAATGTTAAACTACAAAGATAGGTAAGTACTGTTCAAGCAAATGCAGATTCATGGTGGTTCAAATGAAAATGTCTCCAGAAGTAAGCTTACTCCTACTGTAACAGTAATGACTGACTAAACACATAGCTAGTAAGAAGGAATGTGCGTATTTAAATGAAAGAAAATGTATACATATTTATATACACAGTATATACAGTATGCAGTTAAATGATTATCTTGGGAGCGGAGATAAGGGAGATCAGAAGTATGGAGAGTTTCCCTGGGGTATGCTTTTATTACACTGTATAAGTTGCTGAATGAACAAGGGAGAAAGTTTTGTCCGGTAATTTGAGTTTAACCTGACCTTGTATGACCCTGACCTTTAGCAGCATCTTACCCTCACCTAGAATGATGCCACAGTATAAAGACAAAATGATCAGTTTTAACAATTGGCTAAAATTTTGGTGTCATTCAATGGGGATCCAGTGTCTGTCAGCCTGGGATGACATGCTTGACAAGCCACGTTGCTTCGCTAGGGATGGCTTTCACCTGTCACCCCTGGGCTTTTGGATATTGGCAAAGGCTCTTGCCACCCCCATAGTGCCTTTTTTAGGCAAGGCTCAAAAGACAAACCCACCTCCATAGTCAACTCAATGAATAAGAAACTAAGGGTAATGCTGCTCAACGCCAGAAGTCTAAACCTCAAGATGCACTCACTCGAAACCCTCCTCAGTATGAAGAACATTGATATATGTGCAGTGACGGAATCCTGGTTCAAGGCTCCAGAGAGCACCCCAGCACTACCATGTTATACCTCATATCATGCTTTTCGGCCCCAAAACTCAGACCGAACCACAAAAGGAGGAGGAGTATCCATATTCATCAAAGATACCCACACCTCCAGGTTAGTGGCGTTGCATGAAGCATCGGAAACTATCCATGTGCAACTAACAGTGGGCAAAACTGCCCTTCAGTTTGTAGCATGTTACAGACCACCCTCTCAAAATCAGAAATCCCACTTGGCTTTCCTGAGAACACTGGAGAATATGAAGATCTCTCCAAACACCATTATATTGGGTGACTTCAACTACCCAAACATAGACTGGGAGCATTACTCAAGCCCCAACACCCTAGCCCAAAGGTTCCTAGAATTTATAAACTCAAATGCTATGGAACAACTAGTCACCACCCCCACAAGAGGGGAAAACATACTGGACCTGGTTATCACCAATATGGGGGCTCTATGCTCCATACCAGAGGTATACCCCTCATTGGTAAGATCGGACCACAAACTAATCTCACTGGCTATCCACATCCCGACCCCACTCCCAGCCCAGAAAACCACAGTGAAAAACTTCTCAAAAGCAAACTTCACACTTCTTAAAACTGAGGTGGAATCCTTCAAGGCCCCCGGGCCAGTGGAAACTACGGCCCAAACGGCAGAATCCTTTATAAACGCATTCTATGGACACCTCCAGGAATGCATGGATCATGCTATCCCAAACAAAACCAAGACCCAATCTTCCAAAGGCAGGCGTCCAGTCTGGTGGACCCCAGCCATAAATAGGCTGTACAACAGAAGGAGGAAGCTACTACATGGTAGAGCAAAGTCCCAAAAAGGGAAGGCATCTCTGATCAGTACTAGCAAAAAACTACGATCCCTCATAAAATCCTCCAAGGCCAGCTTCGAGAAAAAAATAGCACAGGATACTAAAGATAATCACAAGGCTTTCTTTAGTTATGTTAGGAACTTGGGAGGCAACTCCCAGATATGCTCAGAGTTAATCCAAAATGACAAAAAATTCACTGAACCCACAGATATTGCTAACATCCTGGCAGACAGGTTCAGTGCAAATGTCTCCCCCCCAAAAGGGCAAATAACTATCCCAGCAGAGTGCTGCCCCCCCAAACATCTCAGATGCTCAGGTAAAAGCCGCCCTCTCCAAAGCAAACAACACAGCATCAATGGGACCAGATGGTGTCCTGGGTTGTGTCCTACATGAACTACAAGAAGAACTAAACCCTCATGTAAAGCTGCTGTTCTACCTCAGCCTTACTACAGGATATGTACCCAAAGAATGGCATACAGCAACAGTGGTCCCACTCCACAAAGGTGGTGCCTCTATGGACCCTGGAAACTATCGCCCCATAAGCCTGACTAGCCTGGTCTGCAAAGCTATGGAGAGGATCATCATGGAACTCATTAACAATGACATTGGGGACCTACAGACACTGGATCCTACCCAATTCGGCTTTGTCAAGGGCAGATCCTGCCTCTTAAACCTGGTTTATTTCTTTGAAACAGTCACCAAGGCCATAGATGAAGGGAAGGTAGTCCACACAGCCTACCTTGACCTCGCAAAAGCCTTCGACACAATACCCGACTCGGGCATCATAGATAAGCTCTCCAGCTGAAATATAAATCCCTACATCACAAGATGGATTGCAAACTGGCTCAAAGACAGAACCCACACGGTCAGGGTTGCTGGAGCCATGTCAGACTCGTAACCAGTTACAAGTGGTGTCCCACAAGGCTCAGTCCTGGGACCTCTCTTATTCGGTATATATTTTTCTGAGGTACAGGCTAACACGGGAGGACTGTGGCTGACCAAGTTTGCAGATGACTGCAAACTGGGAACCATAATTGACTCTCCAGCTGATACAAGCATCCTCCAAAAGGGTCTCACAGATACGAACAACTGGTGCCAGAGCCATGGCCTGAAGCTAAATGCTAAAAAGTGTATAGTCATACCCTTTGGCAAAAACAAAGTGCCCACAAATTACCACATAGGTGGTAATCCATTAAGTACGGAAGAAGTAATTAGGGAGGTTGATAGTAATCTCTCCTTTCACAACCACATTGCCAAAGTGGTTAGAAGGACCTTCTATATAGCCCACCTTATCATGAAAGGATTCACATCTAGATCAAGGGAGGTCATCATACTCCTTTATTCATCCCTCATCAGGCCCATAATAGAATACAATGCCCCATTTGGGATGTACCTAACCCGACACCTGCAGCAACTTGAAAGACCCCAAAAGTACCTCACAAAGAGGATTAAGGGACTCAAACAGATGCCATACGCTGCTCGGTTAAAGAAACTCCAGCTCTACTCAGTTGCATACCGCCTACTTAGAGGCGACCTATGCCTGACGTATAAAGCTATGTCCAACCCGGAATTAATGGACATGCTTCACCTCAGTAAATCCAAATCCCTTAGAGCTATGCGCTCGAGGGACTTAAACCTCAGCACAGAAATAAACAGGACATGCTGGAGGGACAGATTCATAACCCAGAGGCTCCACTCACTCTGGAATAGAATCCCAGTCCATGTTAGGCAGAGCCCCTCACTGACCATCTTCAAGGGGAATCTTGACGAGTGGATGGGTGATCGTAGGTTTACCCCTGGGATTACTTCTGTTTCACTGCTGGACAGAGGCACAGTAATCTAACCTTAAAAAGGGCAAAATAAACTCAATTCAAAGTTGGCGTAAGCCAAACAACTCTGGCTAGGCTTGTAAATGCCCTAGGGCAGATAGCCTAGTATGAACCTATAAAAAAAAGTCGGTACACAGGGAATCCTCGATTTTTTTCTGCTTATATCAACATTCTAGGTAAAAAATCAAGTTTTTAATGTGGGAGGCATAGGTTTACTTAACATGGAAATAGTGACAGAGAATCAGTAGTCTGTGCTAGGAAGTTTGTGGTGACTGGCTTGAAATGCTGGTCTGGAGTGGTCTGAGTTGATAAGTAGAAGTTCTAGGGGAAGAATCAATTAGCAAGATCAGGGGTATACTTTTAGGTGTTTGAGTAAAACTGACGTAAGGTCTAGCACTTAACAGAAGACTAAGGCTGTCAGTTTTTAATGAGCTTGCTTAATCCAGGGCTCGGTGCCCCCAGTCTCCATTTGTCTGCTGTGACTGAGCATGTCAGTTAACTAGACAGTGCTCCTGAGTTGCCCAGAAGGAGTCTAACAAAAATAACAATACCAAAAAGATATCTGTGATCATTATTTTAGTGATGGCTATTTTGCTTTTAAGAGGTTATAGTAGTAGTGTTCCCTCTTGAGGTAAACGTTACAAACCTGCATGTTCATTTACTGGCAGTTTGCATTGCAAATTTCCCAGAGACTTTGATGTGGCAGATCTAATGGGTAGACTGTATTGTATAATGCTTTTTTCCAGTTGTGATTTTTGCCATTTTGGGAGAGGAAGACATTACTGTAGCTCAGAAGAGGTTTTCATTGCATTTCTGTGATGGTGAAAATTTAAAAACAGGTCAAACCAGATTCCTTGATAATGGAAGAATTTTTTGACACTTCGATTATTGTACAGTTTGTGTCAGTTTTAGGTTGCTGAAGACTGTTGTTGGGGGTCAGGGATACCATTTAAAAGCATTTGTCAGTTGTGCAATTCTGCCTTATGCTTTGACCAAAGCCTGCCATAAACAGGTAAGCTTCTCATCGTGCAGCTAGTGATCAGTCAGCACTACTAGATTCCTTGGGTTCTATGCTCTTCTGTCTTGACTTAATGTCATACCATGTTATCTTGCCAACAGTAACTGAATCCTGACTCAGTCTCATGCATACTTGCACCTAGTGATTTCCTGGCAAGGTAATAGTTATTTTCATTGCCACCATTCTTGTTACTTTTGTGGTGCCATACTGCCACCAACCAGACCACTGTGGCACACCAAGGATCATAGTTAAGTTTTAAAATGATCAGTCCTATTGCATTAGTTAATTGTAGCTGAGCAGTCTCACTTCAGAAGGGTGCATGCCAGCACTTACATTTCACCAGATCAATATAAGTAAATTTTATACATTAATCAACTAGCCACAAGCTTTTGTAACTGGAAAATAAAATGCTTAAAACTAAGGTAAACACTGGATGTAAAATATACAGTCCCCATGTACACATTAAATGAAGTTAAAATTTTACTCCTGTCTAGAACCGAAGTGTAACTGGAAACTATCATTATCTTGTAACTTTATACAACTTTTGGAATGTCAGAAGCAGAATTATTCAAAGTTGAGTTCACTGTGTCCATGGTAAGCAGGTTATTGCAATGTCTGGCAGAGTTTCTTATAGGTCCATTTCAGTCCAGCTACAATCTACAGAATACCTCGAATAGGAGATTCTGATGCATTTGAAGACTCTTCTGAAGAAGGGACAAACTGCTTGCTGATAATTGAGGTATGTCCTGGAGTAGAACAATATCAACACTTCAAGCTACTAGCTTTGTCTGTTCTGACATCCTTCCCTTTAATGATTTAATTTAATCCCCTCTCAATAGGAATGAATTCTCCATCCAATCCCTAAGTAATACTATAATAGAAGTCGTTCCAAGTACAAAACTGCTAGGTGTCACCATTGATGAAAATCTGACATTCGACCTACACATCCATAACAACATAAAAAAAAAAAAAAAAAACCATCAGAAACTAGAGATCCCTTATAGACACACTCACTTTCTTAACTTCACTGCTAAGAAAGTTCTAGCATCTTCCTTTCTGCTTCCATCTCTACTATATGGCACCGCCATCCTCACCAATATACAGTCCTCTCAGAAAACTAAACTCAACTCATGCTACAATAAGATTGCCAAATTTGTAACAAGCTCAAAATATTCATCTCATCACTGTCTATCTCAAATCAACTAAAATGACTTGAATTGCCACACTAACTTACATATCTACAATTAACTACAGCGCATAAATTTATATACAAACCATCTATGTGCCCTTCTCTCTCCTCCTTACTTACCACATATCACCCCAACAGACCTCTTACATTTGAAAACAAGTTGCTGCTAAAAGTTGGCAAACCAAATCTCTCAGCTAGCCAAATGCTGTACTCTTTTACTGTCTCAGAACTCTGGAATGCCCTCCCACCTTCAATCAGAACCATCAGCAATCCTGTTCTCTTTAAGACCTCCCTAAGGAAAACATATTTCTTCTGTATGGCACTGTACATGTACATGTGCCAAAATAAAACCTCTTTAAAAACTTATCTCCCCCACTATTATCCATTTCAACGTTCCATTACAATACTCATATAATTTTCCTCACTATCTTACTATAACAACTGCACGAGTTCTCACTCTGTCTTGCCAAATCTCAGCTTCTAATACCTTCAACCAATAACAATTAATCTCAAAACTAATACCCATCAGACAATTTCACCTTCAACATTAATAATTCACAACAATGTAAAAAATGTAAAAATACATATATAATAGTCAAACTGTTGTTATTACATTATCTTCTTTGCAGTGTGGCTGTCTATACTTTGGACTAGTGTCAATTTCTGATATTTACTCTATTGTAATTGTATATCACTCTGTATTGTGTGTTCTTGTATCTACTGGTTATATATGTGGAGCTTGTCTTCCCAGGCCTCCAATGAAAATGGGATCACCTAGGTCCAGTGCACCATCCCGGTAAACAAATGCAGTAAATAAATAAATAAAATAAATAAAAAATATGGCTATGGATATTCACAGAGATGGCAGTTAAACACTTAGTGGGAGATTTAGGGTTAATGGTGATAGGGGATGGGTGGGTGGGGACGAGATTAGAAGAGGAATGTAGGCCACGGTTAGGGTGAATATCACCACATAGGAATATGTTTTTAAGATAGTTTGTAGAATGGGAGACTTACATTTTTGGCTAAGGTGATAAAACTTTGTTTTATGGAGATATGGGTTGCTACTAACATGTTTAAATTTATGCAGGAGAAAGTGAGATGGATTAATCAAGTGAGGTGTAATTATGATGTGATATGGTTTATTTGAGTTAATGACAGGGTAGGTGAGAGTGGATGACTGATTGATGGGTAAAATGTTTGACGTATAGCAGATAAGGTAAGATAGTAGTAGGAGGAAAAGAGTACAGATATAGACAAGTATCATATTACAGATACAGGAAGTATGGGGTGATGGAAGACGGAAAAAAGAAGAAGGAAAGCTAGGGATTACTAGGATATGGGTAGTTTGGGAGAACAAATAGGGAAGAGAGGGTGAGTCGAAGAAGAAGAAGAAGTGGTGAAGGGAAGGGTGAAAGATAAGCAGTGTGTGCGTGTGTGTGTGTGTGTGTGTGTGTGTGTGTGTGTGTGTGTGTGTGTGTGTGTGTGTGCGCGCGCTTTGGAGAACAAGGATAGGAGAGTGAGGGAGGGGAGCTAAGAAAGGTAGGGAAAGCAGGTAATTGTGGATTTGGTGTATTGGACAGGATGGGGAGGAGTCTAAAGGGGAGGGATGAAAATAATAGAGTATAAATTTAGAGGTAGTGAGGGGGTTGGGAAATGGGGGTAGGCTAGGGGAGTGCCGTGAGGGCTGAATGGAGTGGGACCCCATCATCATGACTTAAAATGGCAAGAAGAGAGTAAAAAAGCAATGTATGCGGTGAGTATACCTACGGTTTAGCTAGTAAGGAACCTGATTAAGTCTTGTAAAGCTACAGAGGTGGGGAGATAGTAAATATAGAGAAGAAAAAGTAGAAGAAAACTATCCAACATGGAGGAAGGGAACTTAGTCACCATCCTGGGGAGTGTGCACCCTAAGAGATCATTTTAAAGTTAATTTATTAATAGCAGGATAGCAAATATGTTGGGACAAGCATCAGGCTAATGTACCTAAGCTCCATTGAATGTAGTGGTCCTGGGAGGGTTAGAGCAGGAAGTTGACATATTTCAGTCTATACATTTAGTCTTGCTTTGACAACTCAGTATAGTTCAGGTGAATAGTTTAAGCTCTATTGAATGTAGTGGTCCTGGGAGGGTTAGAGCAGGAAGTTGTCGTCTTTTAGTCTACACAGTTAATCTTGCTTTGGCGACTCAGTGTAGTTCAGGTGAACAGGGGGCTTCTGTCTATTATATTCTCATGAGCTGAGCCTGAAAATGGTCTATCTGGATCACTGATCTACCTAAGTTAATAAATAAAATAAAAATAGATAAAAATTTATTTCCAGTGTAAGCAAGACTGTTATCAGTGAAGTAAGGTAGAAGATTGGAAGAGGAGGCATAGGTAATTATTCAGAGGCAAGTTAGCCTTATACTAGTTCCTGAACATTCCAGGGTTAACTGGGGTTCTGGGTATTATCTTTACTTCAAAGGACACTGTTTTGTGCTCTACAGATAACAGAAAGTACATTACAGTAGAGGGTGTGCAGCTCTCTCCCATATTAGTCAGGATCAGATCTAGTATGTTGGTGCCCCTGATCAGCATATTGACAATCTGGTGTAGGGATTCTGTGCCTGCATGTTTGGTGACATATATGATTCCCAGTTAATAGCGGGGTAATTAAAGTCACCCATGGATATGGTATTGGGTTGGATGGTGAGTGTCTCCAGTATGCTCAAATATATGTTATGGGTTTTCTGGGTCATAGAGTGGGACCTATAGCTTGCAAGAAATTGTCATGGGCTTTTGCCTATGGTGATTTAAATGTGGAGAAGTTTGCATTGTCCTGTTTGACCAGCCTTAAGGTGTACTTATTTTTTATGTAAATTGAGATACCTCAACGTTTATCCTCTGCCCATGTAGTAGTTGTTGTAAATGTGTCAATGACTGCACGTGTCATCATTCTGTAAAGTGAAGAGAGATTTGAGGAAGTCGAGTTTCTTGTTTTGATATTGAACAGTAACAACTTTAGATTTTCTTAGTTTTGTTTTTGTTGGAAGGATTATCTGATTGGCATTACTTAAAAAGGCACTATAGAGGTGGACAATGATTTAACTAGCATTTAAAAGCCTATATGGGAGAGATGCAGACCATCCCTGCAAAGTAGCATGGTTGGTTGACTATCAATGTCTATGCTAACAGATGTTGCACCCCCTTAGAATGACACCATTAACTAAGCCAGTTATCAAGGTCACTCATCATCTGTTCATATTATGGCATTGTCATTGGAGAAAGAATGTTGTACAATGCCTGGGACACATATGCAGGGACCTCCAGGTCATTTACACCCACATGGACTATGACTGAGTCATATTGGTACTTGTGGTACAATGATCTGAATGCATGTGTAATTTGGAGAATCCTGGCCTCTGATAAGCAACTGACCATGATTTTCCCCTTACTCAGCTGGTGAGAGGGGCACAAGTATGTCTCACAATGGAGTCTCTAATGATGCAGTGTTGGATTATGTGGTGGCTTGCATTATGATCTTAGAAGTGGAGGCTGCATTAGATGTCTCTATGTGTTGATGTGGGTATTGTTTTGAAAGAGTGCATTTGGGGCTGCTGAGGGCATATGCTGTGTGTGTTTCATCTGTGAGGTCTTTTGGATTTAGGAAGGCTACAGTTAAGAGCCTCAGCATATCTGGGTTCTTGTGGCTGATACTATGCAGTGTGTGCACTACTGACAAACTAAATGACATTATGAATGCCTTTATGTGAGAGCTTCGCCCCCTCTTGTCATCATCGTCAACATCAACCCCATTTCCCATTTTCTACATGTGGCTGGGGTGTTGTGTCGAGTGCTGCCATCTCTTTCAGTTCATTGCCACTTCCAACCTTTTTCAACAGTCATGCCTAACTGTCACAGGTCTTTTCTCACACAATTCGTTCACCTCTTTGCTGAATCCCCTTGTTTGTTCTTGCCTTCCTCCTGTCTATCCCAAATCTTGTTCACTATGTTGTCTTCTGCTCTTCTGCACATGTGCCCAAGCCACTGAAATCTGTTCTCTTTGACCTTCTCTGCAACTGGTGCTACTTTGGTTTCTGCTCTGATGTCCTCATATCTTCATCGGTCCCACAGTGTGCATCCTACCACCCATCTCAGACATTTATCTCCATCACCTCTAACTTCCTCAACTGCTCTGCCTTTAATGCCTAGGTTTCTGTACTGCAGAGTAGTACTGGATATACATCTGTGTTGTACACCTTACTTTTCAGCTTCTTTGGCATTCTACTGTCATACACAACTCCTGAAACTCTGTTCCAGTTGCCTGTGGCCTCTTTGATTCTAGCTTTGGCCTCCTCATTCAGACTTCCATCCTCCTGAACCAGCCCTCCCAGATACAGATATTTGAAGCTATTAACCTATTCCACTATTTTCCCTTCTATTTTAATTCTATGCTTCTTCTGATTTTCTCTGTTTGCTGCCATTACAACTGTCATATTTGGAATCCATTTCATCCCATGTGGCTTCAGTTTTGATTAAATTCTCCTCTCCTTTGTTGAGAGTTTTAGCTCAGATCCTTTAGCTCAGAGTGTGCTTGTAATGCCAAATAGTCTGCATATAGTAATTTCAAAGAGTAAAAAACAACCGCACAACTGAGATGAAGTTTTCACACCAGTATGCAGAAAGCAAAACTGGAATAAAAACTGAGTGACAACAAACACAGCTATGTAAAATATACCAAAAAGCTTTTATTATAACTTAGTAAGCCCTTTCACATTGACCTCAATGCTTTATCAGACTCTAAAAACATACAAACTGACACTCTCTAAATTCCAAATGACAAATCAGAGACTGATTCCAATTATATTATAACAAGCTATCCAATCAACTGTGACAAACTCTAAACAACAAATTAAACAGTATATTAGCTATCAATATGTATTAAAAAATAAAATAACTATAGTTTCTGGTATAGCTTGTGTATATATAAAAACTACTTCTCTACTCATCAGCTAGTTCTAGCAGTACATATGTTAATCTAAGTATGGCATGGATTGACTACAAAAAGGTATTTGATAGTATCCCACATTCATGGATAAAAGAGTGCTTAAAATGTACAAGATACACCCTACACTGATCGACTACATTAGAGTGACCATGAAACAGTGGCAGACCACTTTGCAATTAAGCCATGCTAAAGGACAAATTACTATTCCAGGGATAAAAAATCAAAGGGGGATATTCCAGGGTGACTCTGACTCTGCTGCTATTCTGCCTTGCCCTTAACCCATTAAGCTGTATACTTGACAGCTTAGGCCATGGCTATAATTTGGCTCCTAGAAAACAACAAAGTGTAAAGACTTCTCTTCTTCTTTTTTTTGATGATTTAAAACTGTATAACTCATCATATGTGGACCTGAAAGCACAACTGCAAGTTGTTAAAACTAAACTTTTTCAGATGATATAAGAATGTCATTTGGTCTTGATAAATGTACAAAAGCAACCTTTAAAGCAAGAAAACTGCAATTTCAGGAAAGCATCAGTTTGGGACAATAATGTGATATAAAAGAACTTGAGCAAGAGGGAGTGTATAAATACTTGGGAAATGATGAAGGATCAACAATAAACACGAACAAATGCAAATAAAACTTCGTAAGGAATATTTCAGAAGACTTAAATTAATCCTGAAAACAGCACTGACAACTAGGAACAAAACTCAAGCTATAAACCAATTTGCTCTTCCTGTCCTAACTTACAGTTTTGGAGTGACTGACTGGCCCCAAAACATGTTGGATAGATTAAATAGGAAAACAAGAAGGATGCTTCATGTTCACCAAATGATGTATAAAAATCAGTGCATACCAAGATTATATATTCCCCATTCTGAAGGAGGGATGGGCCTCCTTGAAACTGATTATATGTATAGATCTACAATCATGGGACTCCACACATATCTGCTGGCCTCACAAGACACAAACATAGTGAAAGTTTGGAAACACAAGGAGAATAAGTCTAAGATGACGTCTCTGCTTAATTTAGCAGAAGCATATCAGCGTCAAGCAGGAATGGAAATCAAACCAGAAGTGGATAAAAATCAGGGAGCAACTGAATGTGCCAAAAAACAAAAGAAAGAATATTAGGTGAAGGACCAGATGAGAAGCCAAGAAATGTGGAAAAAGCCTAAATATAGTTGCAAGTATAGAAACTTCTGGAAGAACCTGCAGGAACAAACAGAGGCAAATTCAAACCAAGAGATGAAAGGTTAATATTGGCAGCCCAAGATAGCGGGCTATGTACACACTGATTTACAAAGTCCATTGAACATGTGAGAGAAACAGACAAATGTAAGTTTTGTAAAACCGAATTGGAAACGGTTGCACACCTTGTTGCAGGTTGCGACATACCAATGTCAGAAGGACTGTATACCGAAAGACATAATAATGTGGCAAGACTGTTGCACTGGGGATTCTGCAAACATTATGGTACTGAAGTGGCAGAAAAACACTGGAAACATGAGCCACAAAGCATCATAGAAAATGATGAAGTTTGTATCACATGGGACCACCCATTACCAACAGTCATAAAGATAAATGCTTGAAAACCAGATATAGTGGTTCAAGAAAAGAAGACAAGAGTAGCATTGATCACTGAAATCGCTACACCCGGTGATTACCATGTCTTGCATACAGAGACACACAAAGTTATAAAATATCAGGATCTGCATGTAGAAACTAGAGCAATATTGAAGAAAGATACCCAGACAGTTACAATAGTAGTAGGAGCAACAGGTCTTATAAAAAAGAATCTGCAATCATATTTAGATATGTTACCAGTCCATGCAACTCCGTACGAATTGCAGAAGGAGTTATTACTGGGCACATTGCAGATGCTCCAAACATCACTTTTGTCTGACATCAAAGATCGAAGCAATACTAATTTCATGAACTTTAATCGTACTTTGACTTAGGAATAGGGTCCATTCCCATCATGGTATTAGAAACCCAAAAGACTTGGAGAAATTAAAGAGCAAATACATATATGCTTTGTCATGGTAGAATATACAAGTCCAAAACCATTAAATATAATTCTGTGAGACTCAAAAAAAGGAAGTCAAATCAATTAACTGCCAGGATTACATAATAAAATAACTGAATGAATATTTAATGTCTCGTGTATGCTTATTTAGTTTAGCTCTCTATATAAAAAAAACATATAAAGCTGTAGGTTCGTATCCATTGCATTTAAAATTGGTAGATGTTCAAAATTTAATGCTTACAAGAGGCTATAACCAAAAAGAAAAAAAAAACAGTATAAAACATTACTTCACAGTAAATATCTAAGCAGGTATGGTATTATAATCACAATCTTAATGGGTGAAGCCCATGTATACATGTGAAACTCAAAAGCTATAAGAACACAAGCTAACTAATGTTACTAAAAACATCAACCATCATTCAAGTGATATATGTAGAATTGAGTATGTCTGCTTACAAGCATCAAGTCTGATAACCACAAGAGGGCACCACTCAATCAATAAAATAAAAATGAGAGCACCTTACCTGATAAAAAAATCCAAAGAAATGTACTAATTGAGTTTTTTTTTGGTTTTATCAACTGTCATGGCTTATCTGCTTGAATGTAGGCACCTTGGTCTTCATTACTTATTTTTTATCTTCTCTTATCGGTATGCATTTAGGAACTCTTACAATGTTGTGCTATGCTCAAGAAACTGACTGCACTGTTTTTTTTTTTGGGTGGGGGTGTTGTTTTGACTCACTGTCATTCTTCAACCACCTATTTCCTCTTCTTTCTAAGGTGCTAGAGTCCTGAGTCATTCCTTGAACTCCTGAGCTTTCTCTCCAGTCAACTTCCAGGTCATCAGACTAGTGTCTGTAGATCTTAGAGCCTTCCATAACCACTGCATGCATCTGATTGTGGCAACTACTGGTTTATGCAGTGGGCCAACTGTTTCACAGAGGAGGACTTTGCAATCCCTGATTCTACCCCATTGTTCTTTTCTTAGTAGTAGGAAGTCTACCCGAGTTACATGTTGGCCACTGTGATACTGGCCGGCCAGTAGCTCATTGACCTTGGGCTGCTAGGCTTTACGGTGGGCACACACTGGCCAATAGGGCCACATACACCCCTCCCACCATTAGCATGGGTCCCTGGTGTAGGATGCAGTAGGCCATGTCCTCAACCCACTTCTTACTGGCAAATACCCATGCCCATTTTATGGCAACATTAGTCCACATGACTAAATCACCTAGAACCAATGTTTACATCACTGAGTGGCTAGCCCTGACACTGCACAGTTTGGTATTTGCATTTTCCTTTGCCTCCAGTGACATTGTGTAAATACATAATTCACATATCTTATCCGTTTGTTTGAGAATTAGCTGGTTGTCAGTGAACATTAGACAGTTTCTGCATTGCCTCAGGATGCCTGTATTTACTAAGCCAGCATGGGTGATGGTAGGAAAGTTCATCTCCATGGCAACAGGCCCCTTTTATTGATCAGACAGATGCTGTGAGAATACAGAGTAAAGTCAGGAGTATCCGGTTCGCAACTCTGAGGGCAGTGCTTGTTACTGCCCAAAATAATTGCCCTGGGTGCAACTAGTATTGGTATAATTTCAAGCTTACTTTTAATGGGAAAATGTCGACTCAAGGTCCCTGCATCTATACATGACCCTGCCAAACACATAAGGGAAACTACTGTACCAGCCCAGTAAGATTTATGGATGAACTATTTAGGGAGATGCTCTGAAGTTACAGTAACTAATCAAGCAGTACTTATTGAAAAGATAGAATAAGCTTTGCCAACAATGCTGAATCATTGGGATTCACATAATTGGCTACTACTAGTGCTGGTCTTACCACAGCTTCACACTGCTGGGTGTCAGTGTCCCTTTGCTTCTCTCACCAGAAGCAAAACAGTGGCACTAATTCAAGATGAGAAGCAGGCCATGGGCTCTGGTGATCAGGAGTCTCATCCTAGGTGATGCAAGGGTCTGTAGGCCTGTTGTATCAATTTGCTGGTAGATGCCTTGATTAACAGCCAGACCAATCATGAATGCCCCACACTGACATTCACTGTCTAATCAGAGACAGTCAGGAGTCAATGATCCTCTGCTTGTTCTGGCACCAGGAGCAGAACAATATCATAAATTCCAAACAGGCTCATATGAAGCAGTTATCAGGCTTTCAATTGATCAGCAGTCTCCAGCCAATAATGTCCTTATGCTCCTTCTCACAAGGAGCAAAACAGCAACAGAAACACTAATCCTAAGATGACTACTGAGAAGTGGAATGTGGGCTGTTCAATGATTGGTGATCTTAGATCAAATGTTGAAAGTTTTAAAGTCAAGATGTAAAAAATGTGCTAATATCCTAAAAGCTGAAGTGTGCACTAAGCAGTTAGGAAGATATGAAACAGAGGTAACTCAAGCTTTAGCAGTTTAAGGGAAAAAGCCAGTCATTTTAAAAGAACAAGATGGATTGGATAGAGGGGGTGCAGTCAGTATTCTGGCTCCATGCCAGAGTTTGGGGGAGTGGAAGGGCAAATACATTAAATAGCTTAATGGGAAGTGACTTCATAAAATGATAGTTCTATGGTTACTGACAACAGCCAATGAAATAGAAGAAAGTTATTATGTGATCAAATTAACATAAGGGGCAGGCAACTAGAGAGGCATTGCATTTAAAAATACAAGAACACAGCAATACCAGGGTGGGAAGGTGTGGAAAATATGGATTTAATGTGACTCAGTAGAGAAACGGCTTTGGTTTCTTTTGTAGTTTAAAATATGCAGTAGAAATCAGAATGCAATTAAAACACATTGTAATGAAAATAGTCCACGCTATACAAAATAGAAGAAAGATATAAAGCAACATAAAATACAAGAAAACAATAAAAGGAAAAATAAATTAACCTTTCCCCTCACAGCTGTCTATGACAGTCTGAATGAGCTTTTCCAATAAAGTATTGAAATGTTTTGTTTTACTCCTTAAATATGAGGTTTAGTTCCTAGCTCCTCTCTCAGTTCACAGGTGATTAACCTTTAGTGACCTGTTCTAATTTCTGTGTGACTCACAAGAAACACAGCTTTGATTTGTTTCCTAGTTTAAGCATGAGAGAAAACAGAATGCAATGAAAATATGCCACAATAAACTCCGAAAAAAATAATAAAGCAACACAGAATGCAAGAACGCAATGAAAGGAAAAACAAACTAAACTTCCCTTCACAGCAGTCTATTCTAGAGTCTAAGTGAGCTTTTCCAAAAAAGGAACCTAGCTCAAATTTCTAATTGCCCCAAGCATTGTCTGGTTAAGTGACTTGCTCCAAGTTAGACAATAGGCAATTGAGGGCTGATGGTATTGAACTCTGCACTGTGGGATCTACAACTCACAACCTTAACCACCTGCACTAACTCCCAGCCAGTAACAAAGAGCAATAGTACAGTAGCAGCACAGCTTTTTGCCATATATTGGGAAGGAAATCATAGCAGCCAGCTTCCAAAGCTTATGGAATTTACTAGTGCATGGATATACTGAATATGTGGGAGGCAGAGTGACCTGTAGGAACTCCAGACCTTAAAGAACTGGAGATGAACAACTTCTGCTCTAGGCCTACCTTTTAACATTTATTGAACCTTTTCTGTGTCTGTTTATGTGGTCTATAGAGTCTGAATAATAGTTACACATTTCTGCATTCAGTTGCCCTATTTGTTCTTCCACATGGGCAAGGGACAATGGGCCAATTTACTCCTCAGTGGTGGTGGGAGACAGGTGTTTGGGAGCAGGCCAGTCTGCAGATCTTGCAGACTGTTCTGTCCCCATCCCCCTCAGCAGCTTTCACACTCTACAACTGTTTTTTGAGAGGTGCATGCACACTACTAGACATGTGCAACTAGTTTGCTAAGCAGCACATAGTTGTGCACTGTGGGCATGCTATGCTCTTTGCTGCAGGTGATTTACCTGTATTCCTCTAGGTGTCATCAGTGCAGTAAATCAAGCTGTCTGCCTTCAAGCTAGATGGGTGAACTGGCATTGGCCACTCAGTCCCATCCTCCCCCAATTCCTTCCATTGAGTGTGCCATTAGCTGAACATGGGTCATCTGGAGTAGTCAGCATTTTATCCCTCCATGCCATGGGGCCGAGGTTTGTCCAGAATTTTTTAACACTGGATGTGTCATGGCTTTTCAAAAGATAAAATATGGGAGCTTCAAAGAGAGTTTGGAAGGAGTGCAGTATGAAGGACAAATGTAAGCTGTGTAGTATAGATGAGAAATGCTGTCAAAAAAGTATGTGATCTAATCAGGGTATCATTCCAGATACCCCTGTGTACTGTAAGAAAATTAATGAGACTCAAAGTATCTTGGTTTTCTGAAAAAAATTCTCTCAAGGCACAAGTTTTTCAGTTCCTACTTTACAAGAATTTGTTTAGATAATGTATTCCAGGGAAAAAGTTAGTTTATCTCTGGTTTTGAAGTGATTCCACATGTGATGTCTTAATTGCATTTTGGATTTAAGGGCTTTAAAATGCTTGTTAAATAGTTCACTGCATACCCCTAACTGTGAATGGGATAGTGCCTGGCATGCAGAGGTAAGATAAAATTACAGCTTTACTATCTTTGCAAGTTGTTTGCAATTACTCCATCAAAGATAATATGATAATCTGAGGAAGTGGTAAGTTTGCCTGAGATAAAATGAGTTTAGGGAGTTACAGTGGCATGATAGACAAAGGGAAGTAAGTAGTCTTTTGTGCCAGTGCTGGCAGAAGTTACCTAAGATGACAACCTGAAGCCTGCCACTTTGTTTAGAGGCAATTTTAAAAAAGTTCTAAACTTACTGTGGAAACATGTTTGTATCTAGTTTTGAATGATTGTGTTTATAATTTTTCACTGCAAGCCATCTGGGTCGACATTCTATATAACTATAAAGTCAGATCTGAAAAAGTATTTATGTAGTTTCCTTTGGTGGAGCACTGTTTTGTCCCACAATTATTTTGCAAGTCTCATTCCTGAAAGCTGCTAGTGAATGGCAAAGGCTGAATGGAAAACTACTTCTATTTATTTGATTATTTTGTAAATGTAAAAACATTTTTTGAGCAAGCCCTGTTCATTTTTGATACAGTATTTTCTTGAATGACTAATAATCAGATGAGATGAGTTAATAACAGCCTTAAGGAGGTAAAGGGTGGTTAGGTGAGTTTACCAAAGTGTTGTGCTAGTTTACACCTGTATTTTAGCAGCCAGTGATGATGATAGCTCTCACAGAAAGGGGAGGCTTCTAACAGAGACAGAAAATTTGCAACTTACAATGAAGGTATTAGTAACTGTAAGGTACCCTTTTTTGGTTTCAAGCTCCCACACCATTACACTAAGAAGATCCCCATCTTTGTCTAGTTAGGAACTGCTGTCTCAATGAAGTTTCAAGCAATTTATGGCCTACACTAAAAGTATCAGTTACCGTAAGGTGCACCTTTTGGGTGAAAATCTGTACTTCATCACATTACAAAACTCCCCTCCCACTGGTCATTCAAGGACAGTGACTGGAAGCAGTGAGAAAGGTCTTGTACTTTAAACTGAAGGTATATGCAGCTACAAAAGTGCTCTTTTTCACACAAGAATTCCACTCCATCACAAGAAGAGAACCCTTCCATCGGTGTAACTATGAATTGAGGAAGTGTTAGACTTCAATCACCCGGATATGCTGCCATGCCTGTACTGTCTACAGACTGATAATTGTCTGTTCTTGTAATCTCAATGTATTGTGCACCTTTGTGTTTTCATAGTCGTACATTTTTTCCTCATGTGTTTCACATGCTGGACTCACTTCAGGGCAAACAGTTTTCTTCATTCTAAGCTACAGAGGCCCCCAGCTCTTATTTCAGTCTTCCAATGGGTGTGAGTTTTGTTCCTGGGTTGTAAGTAGAGCTTACTCCTTCAGACAAGACAGGTTCTATTATGACCTGAGGAGGTTAGAGGACTTTTCTTGGATGTTTCTGTGTTTACAACTCCTAAAAGGGAAAACATCCATGCCCCTCTCCAAGGAATGAAGCTGCACTCCCTACAGTGTCAAATAATTCAATGTGCACCCTCTGTGACCATTATTTCTGGTTTCTAGGCAGTAATTACAAGATACAAGGATTTTTCTGCACATGGAGAAGATAGTAGAAATAGTCTTCCATTGACTTTGGCTGTACCACCATATGCTGGCACCTCTGCTTTTGCTGTCAAGTCAGTCTGCATTTTGTCTTTCTGTCTTGTACTCCCCACCTCATACAGTCTTTAGCTATGTGTGATTCTCTAAGTATATGTTGGAGTATATGGCATATGTAATTGAGTAAAATTCTCAGTTATGTGCCAGTGTTACCTTACTGTATCTATGTACTCTGCAGTAATATGTTTGCTGTGTACATTTGAATGTACTGGCATTCATTTATCTTGTACAGTCATTATACGTTCATGTAGTTGCAGTATGTGACTTTTCTTACTTCCAGCCTATAACTGTATCTGAATGCATATTGATGTGAGTTGTTGTTGTGTCTTTCGGCTTTTCCCGGTTAGGGGTCACCACAGCGGAACGCCAGTATATTGATGTGAGTAATATGCTAAAATTACCCATGAAATTATGTATCCTTCATCTTTTTTTGCCACAGTAGTAAGTTAAAAGTTCATTTTTTACTCATACATGTTTATAGTAACAACATTTTGGCTTCATTTAGTTTATTTTCATCTGAGCTTTAAGAGCTTCTAAGATGTTCTGCTATATTTACAGCACTGTGAAATTAATTTTCAATTCATCACCCTTTATAGCAGCTCAGTTCTTATGGCAACAGACTTTAAGACTGATGAGCTCAGTTAATACTATTCCTGTACTTGTATTGTTTCCTGGGCCTTAACTTGTCACCAGTGCTTCTTGACTGCATATGCCACATAGTAATTGGACCCTCCCTTGATTTTTTTTTTTTTTAAGATTGATGTCTTATATTGACTTCCAACACTTTTGCTTTTAAACAGTTACGCAGACTAGTTCATTCTTGTATCTTAGAAGAAACATTTAGATGACTAGCACTGTCATGAAGGTAACCTTCTGAAATGTAACTGTAAGTTTCACCAGGATATTCCAAAAAGACATAAATACTGTGGAGGGAGTTACCAGCTTCTGCGAAAACTCCACTGTGACTGCAAAACTGAGAAGTAACATACCTCTCAACTGTACAGATTTTTACAGAATGTCCAGATCTTTGCCTCTTATATTTGGTCTGTTTTTCCTAAAATTGTGGTTTTCTGCCAAATTAGTGACAAATAATTAAAGACTGAAGTTAGAAAATAATGACAGACATATGAATTTCAGACTTCATACCCTTCAGAAAATCAGTGCTAATCCAAAACCTGTTATTCAATTAACTTTCTAAGTTTGTAAGATCAATATTTAAAAAATGTCCCTATTTCTCGACCTTTGCCCACTTTTATTGATGGCTTTGTCTAAATTTCGTGCTCTAAGAGGTTGAGAGGAGACAACATGGCATGCAGTCCCCCTTAGTTAGATGGCTAATCTCTTAAAGGGAAAACTACAATTTATTACATTACCCTTTTCAATAAGAATATCTTTGTGATAATCTTGCATTACTTTACAGCACACTTATACATATATGTATGTGTATATATATATATATATATATATATATATATATATATATATATATGTGTGTGTGTATATGTATATATATATATATATATATATATATATATATATATGTATATATATATATATATATATATATATATATATATATATATATATATATATATATATATATATATATATATATATATATATATATATATATATATATATATATATATATATATATATATATATATATATATATATATATATATATATATATATATATATATATAAATATATATATATATATATATGGTCTACTTCTTTTGACCTAACTTTCATTTGCCTGACACTCATTTTCCTGACCCCATTTGACTGAAATTTCATTTGCCTGACACTTCATTTGCCCGACACTTCATTTGACCGACAAGTATTATTAGCAAGAAAATGGAATATGCCCCCTTCCCCACTGTAGTGCGACCCTGGAGTTAGAATATATAGTTAGGGGTGTGGGGGGCACAGCCTCCCACAACGGGGGGTTAGGGGGGCAAAGCCCACCACTTCAATTCATATGATATTAACTTTTGATGTAATATTGCTTAGTAAAAGAAAAGTAAGTGGGGGGCTTCACCCCCCACCCCCCCGTTGTGGGGGGCTGTGCCCCCCACACCCCCCTAACTATATATTCTAACTCCAGGGTCGCACCACAGTGGGGAAGGGGGCATATTCCATTTTCTTGCTAATAATACTTGTCGGTCAAATGAAGTGTCAGGCTAATGAAATTTCAGTCATTTGGTCTCAGGCAAATGGGTGTCAGGCAAATGGGAGTTAGGTCAAAAGAAGTAGACCAATTCATTTTTTTGTTTAGGCCCTTAGCACAACATTGCTTACTGTTAACTATTAAGCACTGGTCCAAGCCCCTTCAGTTACATATGTAATTTAGTAAGGCAGTCTCTTCATATGCTTTGGTATCCACCATTTCTCAGGTCATTCTCTCAAAATATATAAGGAAAAAGACTTTGGGGATACCAAGGATGTTTCTTTGTTCAAGTCCTTCACTTAACTTGATTTCGCCCAGTGCAGGTGCAGTGCCTTTGCAGCCCTGTGGTCCAATGCCTACTAGGCTGGAGTTCTCTGGTGCAACCCATCTGGAGGCAACCATGACTCAGGCCCCTACCTTCAGCTGAGTCTGAAGCTGCTGAGTGGGCCACAGCTTCTAATGCCCAGGAACTGGTGACCAAGGGTGAAAGCAGTACAGTCTTGTTATTTTTAGGGAAGATATCCCTGGAAACTGGATTAAGGTTGCAGCCATCTGCCCACAGCATGAGGACTTCACCTCCTCTAATCTCCAGGTACTCAAACCCCAGAGCCCCTTAGTTTTGACCGAGCCTTTGCTGTCTCAGCCCACTACCTCTTCATTATAGACCTGTTCACAGGACTTGGTCAGGCTGGCCCAGGACTACATGGATTTCATGAGGAAAAGGCATCCCATCCTGCAAAAGAATCCTGTGCCAGAAATGTCCCCCTGTGGAAAGAAAAAGGGACACCTCCCCCAATGAGATTCTTATTCCTCAGAATCAGAGGATGAGGAGGAACTAGCCTATGTTGATCACCTTACCTTCAGACTTAAGATTCTGATTCTGATGAAAACCAATCCTCAGCTTTGCCTTTTGAAGATTTCGCTTTTTGGAGAAACACTTTGTAGGTGATTTAAGCCTTCATTTGGGAATCTAGGAAGTTTTGTATGGCTCAGACTCATTATAGAGAGCTTCTGAACTATCCCACTCCTAGACTTTTGGTGGCACTTCCAGTTCATGTAATCTTGGACGATGTGTTTGAGGACATATTATTGCACCCTGACTCCTAGAAAGCTTGACCTCTTCTATGGGGTGGTGGAATCCCATAAGCACCTTTATAAAAACCTACTGGTGGATCCAGTATTGGTGTTTACAGAATACGCCAAGGGAGCATCTGGGGGTGTGCATCAAATAGTTCCTTAACAAATGACAAGAAAAGCAGACTGATTGGTAGATTTAATGAGAAAACTCATGCTTCAACCACCCAGGTCATGAAGGCTCTCAACTGCCAGTTCAACATGTTCAAATAAATTGAACTGTTACAGGAACAAATTAAATTTAAGGCAGAGAAGATCCAAATCAAGAGTCTTCAGTGGGATATCCAGGAACTATGCAGTGTCACTCCTCAGGTGTCCAGATACTCACTCAAATGTAGCTATGATGCTTTCTTCATGCAGGGCAGCTACCTCAGAGGCATGCCTGGCTGAGTACTCAGCCCTTCTCAAATCAGGTAAATGCTAATCTTCTTGATGCCCCCCCAGTCAAGGTATTCCTTTACAGATCCCCTGCTGAGCAAGTATTTGGCAAACTGGACAAGAAAGGGAAGCAGATGAAATCTACCAAAGAAATTACTTCTCCCACTTCCAGATGCAATAGGAATTACCCTTCCAACTATTGGCCCTTTCCACCTGAATATGAAAAAACTAAACAGACTAAGGGGAAAAAGCCCAGATTACAGACAAAGTGGCAAACTCATCAATGCTCTACATCAGGAGGATTCAAGGATCCCACCCAACCCAGGCAATATCACCAGCACCACCTTCCCTCACCTCAAATCCTACCCCACCCCACCCCCCCTCCATCTAGCAGGAAAATTGCCCTCCTTTTATCATGATTGGGAAGACTTAACCCAAGACAACTGGGTTTTGAAAATCATAAGCAAACCAATTTTTGGTGAAAAAAAAACTTTCTAGGGACTTTTACTGTCCCTGGAAACCATGATCACTCTGTTACCATGTCTAAAAAAGATGTCTTATGGTGGGAGGAAAATGTTTGCACTAGCCCAGGGATGGACTTCTTCTTGCCAGAGACAGTACAAACTATCACAAAAGATAGCTCTGACAGGGCTTGGGGGCCCACTTAGGAAATCTTTGAGTCCAGAGGACTTGGGACAGGCATCAAGCAAAGTGGTCTATCAGCCTAAACTAAATAATGTCAGTCATTTTGCCTATGAAGGCTTTCAGAGGCTAAATGTCTTCAGGAAGTCTTGAAATATGGATACAATACCACAGTCTTGTGGTACATAAATAAATGTGGGGGAGAGGCGCAGTCTTACTAATAATTAGTACTGTAACATTGACTGCAATGAACATAGTGCAGGTTTATACTTACTATAATTGTAGATGTTCGAGTAGATCAGCATTGCAGTACCCTTCCCACCCTCTCTTTCTTCTCTTTTTAACTTAGATTGGAGTGGGTTCAATCATCCCTTCATTATTTCCTCTTCCTTCCCTTAGGTCAGAGTCCCTGAATCATAGCATGGTTGGGGAGGCTGTGTCTACCTGAGGACAACTTGAGCCCAGCTAGACAAGAAAGACCTGATAATAGTGCCAGCTGCCCCCTTTATACATTCAGACGTTGGTCCACAGAGATGTCTACAGCTGCAGGATAGTGAAAAGAATATGGTATTCAAGCTAACCTTGTGCTTCTGCAAATATGAAAGGCCCAAGAATTAGTTTTGCAGCATTGATCTACTCAAACATCTACAATTATGCTAAGTGGAGACACAGCTGTACTGTATCTTATGGCATGCCAGTCTCTTAAAGAGGTATTACCATGTATTATAATAACTTTCTTTAAGAAAAATTGTTACATTTTATTTAGTTTTGTGTATATGCAGCTTGCCTTAATCTGTTACCAACCTAATTAGGGCTCAGTCTAGTCATCCTCACAGATAGGGCTTGTGGTACTGTTATGAGTTTGAATAAATTTAACTTCTTTTTGAAATGGAACCTCCCACTACATTAACACCAACTGCACAAAGATCTCACAGCTCACTCCTACAGCGTTTTTACTGCTTTTCCAAGTGTCTTCTGCATTTAATTGACATTTTTTCACTGCTGTTAGAAAGCAGTTGCATGATTTTTTTCTATTTGTTTATTCCACTGTATTAATAAGAAATGTATCCCATGACATACTAACTTTGTGCACAGCAATATTTTATTTATCCTTTGTTGACCAGGTTAATCTCACTAGGCTAGAAGCGTCTTTTCAGGGGAAACCCAAGGTGGTATTTACACTGCTTGGGGAAATTTGGCCAGATACGAAGGAACTTGCCTTACATTTTTTGATAGGTGCCATAGGATTTTTTTTGCATCCACCTAAGCTACCAACAACTCAGACAGATGGAATCTCTGTTTACCATCTCATCTGAAGAATCTGTTTGTACATGGTCCTGACATTGAGGTGATTCAAAAAACAGAATGACCTAAATATCTATTTGCATAGAAATGGACTTGCACTGCAAGCACCAAGGATGTGCATCATACCCAGACTGACTTTAAGACAGCTAATGGTTGTCCATTACAGCTGGCACTGAGTTAATGTTCAGAAGGTGAAATGATCAGGAAAGGCACCCACCTGCTAGAGAATGAGGCACATACATACATGCAACATCCACTCTGTCACTTGCCTTCCCCATCTGTATGCTGCTTCTTTCTGCTAAGGAAACCTGCCGTTGAGCAAGAATATTGTTTTAATGAATAAAGGGATAAAGTAAGATTGTTATTTCTAAAGACAGATGAGAGCAGACATACTGGATATTTAGTAAACATTACCCTCAAATATGCAGCTATGCACGGTTGTGTAACTTTATGTCCCAAACACTGTCTACAATGTAATGGCATTGTACTGCCTACACATAGACTGTGGACCTGAATTCATAGAATGTGCCATTTATGCAGACATTTTTACTAGGGATACATGGAGAAAGTCTTTTTAACAGGGAGCATTGTTAGTCTCTTAACAGTTAAATGGTACGCATGCTGCACCTTCCTATAACAGACAATGACACAGAAGTTGAGTTTTCACCACTTTATATCTAACTAAAGGTTTTGTTTTCTGATGTTGATGGTTGCAGTGTTCTGAGCACAACAACCTTGTCAGAAGGACACTGAGTGTGTGTGTGTGTGTGTGTGTGTGTGTGTGTGTGTGTGTGTGTGTGTGTGTGTGTGTGTGTGTGTGTGTGTGTGTGTGTGTGTGTGTGTGTGTGTGTGTGTGTGTATATATATATATATATATATATATATATATATATATATATATATATATGGTTTACCATCAATTGTGAGAACGACAAGCTGTTGGCACATATGCTGCCAAAAATTAGATTGTCATTTGCACAATGTCATGTGTATGGGTTTGTCGAACACACTTATGCGAATGCAGTAGGGCATTCGCATAAGTGTGTTTGACAAACTACATGGAGATCGCGGTACAGTGGGGATTGGAAATTCATCCATATCCCCGCTGTAGTGCGATCTCAGAGTTGGAATATATTATTAGCAGGGGGTGTGGGGGACATCAGCTCCTATACGGCTATCACGTGATGTTTTCAGTGACGATGTTGACTCAAATGTGTCGACATTGTGAGTTGAGATTCTGGGTTTAGTGGTTTATTTCAGTATTGCGAATGGCAAATGTTTTGCCTTTCGCAGTACTGATAGTGAACATATATATATATATATATATATATAGATAGATAGATACATACATACATATGTGTGTGTGTGTGTGTGTGTGTGTGTGTGTGTATAGATGTGTGTGTTTTATCTGGTTAGTTTGCCATTGCAGCAGTATTATGCTAGCTCTCACCTAAGCACTGTACTACACAATTCACATGCTTGAGAACAACAGCTCATATTGAGGGGCTTTATTTGCATACGTACTGCACATCAGGTCTCTTCCAGGTATGCAGTAGTTGGTAGTGATACTTCAGGAATTTGGGTCACTTTTATGAATTCAGACTCCAGCATGTGTTTTTAGCATGTACTGACCATATGCAGTTTTGTACCATGTTTATGAATATTATGCATTTTCTATAATCACAGATCTCTGTAACTCACCTTATGAATGAGCTAATGTAAATGTTTTTGCTGCCTCTGATAATGCTTATCCTTGAGTCATCTAGGTTATTGTTTATTGATCATAGTGCCTGTAATGAATGAACTGATGTTTAGGTTGTGCTGGCAGCTTATCATTTAGATGTTTTCTACCTGCATTTTTTTTGTATAATTGTGTTCTATTCCTCATTTATGAGATAGCAATATTTTAGCGAATATTTGCATGCAAACTATGAGTAAATAAAGTAACTACTTCTGAATTAAAACATAGAAGTTGCTTCTGATTTGCTTTCAAAATATGAAAGGTCCCTTTATCAGTTGAAAAACTCCATTCCATCATACCAAATGGTCTGTGCAGTCAGGAATATAGCAAACACTGAAAAAGGTGTAAGTAGTGGGACAAACACTCATACCTCTAGAGGTAAGACACTATGTGTGATATGGTTTAAGATCATAATCTCCAATTTCATAATCCATCTCTTTGTAATAGACTTTTGTCTTTTCCTACTCAAGCATTACTTTTCATTGGTTTGCTTCCTGTTTGGGCTCTGCTTAAATTAACCCTTTCCCTTCCTTTCTAGCTGCACATGCCCTAGCTCTTCTTGCAGTTATCAATGGAATATCATCCCTGCTTTAGGCACATGCAATAAGAGTATGATGGAAGATTCTGGAACTTACACTAGATACAAATCCTAAAAGGTGAGTAGTTTGTCTATGCCCCATCTTCAGTGAGTGGGGGACACACTCACATATCATAAGCTCTTGTGTTGAAGCTGCTGCATTCTGCTCTTCAAGCTGTGATTACAGACATCAGGTTATGGTGATTGTCTCACCCTCATGATGTCCGGGCCCACCTACCTCACCTGAACATCATTAGGTTGCAATAATGCATGTCAACTCAATGAGTGCAGTAACTATGAATCTTCATTTATGGAGCTCAGCGGCGACTCATGCCATTGGTCTGCAGGACTGCAGCCCCCTCAGCTGTGAAGTAAGGAAAAGAAAAATTTAAAACAGTAAAATATTTATAAATAAATTAATTATTTCAATCAGTACTTTTCTTATCTGCAAGTCCGGCTGACTCACAATGTCCCGGAACTTGAACTTTGCAATTGCTCATGCTCGGTGAGGTCCGTTTTTTTTTTTAATTAGATTTTGTAAATCTGGACTGCTGTAAAAGCAGTCCAGATTAAGGAGAGAAGGCATCAGTGTGATGCCCAGAAGTCTATGCAGTTTAACCGCACAGTAAAGTGGAAGGGGTTCAGACTGCCATGTCCACAGTCATGTAAGAGACGTGGATGGCTGGATGGCTACTGATTGGCTCTCGCTCTCTTCCCAAAAAAGAGAGTGAGAAACAATCAGTTTTAGTAGCAGTAGCATGTAGCACAGTCAGTACCTTTGCTACTGTTAACCGTTGCTGGAACAACTTGTTTGATTTTTGCTGAGAGAGAGAGAGAGTGAGTCAGTTGAACTTTGGTTCCTAATCCTTCCTAACTTCTCTGTTGCCTGTGTGTTCATCTTCTTAACTAATGGTAAGTCGCTAAATGATGTAGCTCAGTAGCTGAAGTCTGGACTATTTCTAATTTAATTTCCTGCTAGTTTTGGAAGCATTTTCTCTTTTGCAGTTTTCTATGAACTATGATGCACATTTTTTTTAAAGGAGACTGTGAAAACGTTTATTTTACCTACATGCACATACATTTCATCGGGTTTACTATTATGAAAGCTAGACTGGCAGCCGGTGACAAGGATTTAAGCTAAGTCTTGCACACTGGTAATCTGGTATTAAAGTTCATGAGATTATTACAGTCTTTGACATTTCATTTGATAAGAGACCTGTTCTCAGCACCTGCAATGTTATGTACCAAGAATTGCCTCCTTCTGCAGTTCATTTGGAGTTACATAAATTTATAGCATATTTATGTATGCTTGAAAATTCTTTTTAACAACCCTGTTTCTCCTTTTACCTGGCATTTTATTTCCACATCGCTCTAATTGCTGCTTACATATCCTAGTATTTTAGAAGTTCATGTGTATTCATAGGTTCATAGGCGTGTATTACACTAATGACCACTGGGGCCTTTTTAAGTCTAGCCATGCATCCCATATCTCTCAATACATAGGACACTTTAATAACTAGATGTAGCTATTTCAGTAATTGTTACTTTTGTCCTGTTTTCTTTGACTACAGTATATGCTTTTCTTGTTTCTACTTTCTTTTCTGTTGGTATTGAGTGATTCCCTGTCATCAGAACTTTTTCATTTTCAGTAATTTGCTGTGATTCATGATTCCCTGCTTCCTGTATGTTGTTGTCTTTGCACAATCCTCAGTGCAGCAGTCTTACCACAGTACTGTGCCTTTTAGTGTAAAGACCATCATAACAACAAGCATGATGTGCAACTGTTTCTAGTTTTGAACTACACAACCTGCACTTGAGTGTATTTCCCACTTTTTCTATGTACTTTGCAAAGCAATGTTTACTTAGCCCACTGTCTTGAGCTGCCTTTATTAACCTTCCAACTTTTTTTTTTGTTTTGTTTTGTTTTTTCTTTACCTGCCAGGACACTCTGGTTATTGTTTTTTTACCTTCCAGCTGTTGGTTTAAATTCACCTCTCCTTAACCATTCATGCTTCAAATCCTGAACAAAGTGGTTGATTTAGCATTTTTCCATACTTTTCACTATAATCATTGGCTTTCCAGTTTAGTTTCATTTTCTTCTGGTTATGTCCTTTCTTTTACATAACAGTTGCGTGTCACACATTTACAGACTGAACGAATAATAGATACAAAAATCAGAAAGCCTGCCCCTGATGGAAACGGGTCTGTATTAGAAGCACAAAAATACTTCTAAGCAAATATGGAAACAGCGACACATATTCATCGAATTGCATTTAAGTGATTCGATGACTATGTCATAGGGCAAGGAGATGCTTGGCCAACTTCACAGATTTGCCCTTTCCTTCCCTATAGTGCGATCTTGGAGTTGGTATATTTAGTTAGGGGGGTGTGGGGGCAGAAACCACCACCTGTTTATGATGTTAAATTATTTTATTTTAGCGAACGGCCGCGTAAGTTTTTTCCCCAGGGAAAAATTCGCTTACGTGGCCGTTCGCTATTTTTAGGTTTCATGCATTATGTGTCGATTTTTATGTAGTCGCACATATGCACTTTCATTCTTATAATATAGACCCGATGAAAACATATAGGTTCATAGGTTCATAGGTTCATACTAGGTTATCTGCCCTAGGGCATTTATAAGCCTAGCCAGAGTGTGTTTGGCTTTCGCCACCCATTTTAAATTAATTTTGCTATGCCTTTTTTTGAGGTTAGTATACTGTGCCTCTGTCTAACAGTGACACAGAAGTGATAGCCGGGGTAAACCTACGATCTCCCATCCACTCATCAAGATTCCTCTTGAAGAGAGTCAATGTGGGACTCTGCCTAACCTGGACTGGGATTTTATTCCAGAGTGAAGGGAGCCTCTGGGTTATGAATCTGTCCCTCCAGCATGTCCTATTTATTTCAGTGCTGAGGTTCAAGTCTCTCGAGCGCGTAGCTCGATGGGATTTGGATTTTCTGAGGTGCAGCATGTCCATTAATTCCGGGTTGGACATGGCTTTATACGTCAGGCACAGATCGCCTCTGAGCAGGCGGTATGCCACTGAGTAGAGCTGAAGTTTCTTTAACCGGGCAGCATATGGCATCTGTTTGAGCCCTTTGATCCTCTTGGTGAGGTACTTTTGAGGTCTTTCCAGTTGCTGCAGGTGTCTGGTAAGGTACATCCCAAAGGGGGCATTGTACTCAATTATGGGCCTGATGAGGGATGAGTAAAGAGGCGATGACCTCCCTGATCTAGATGTGAATCCCTTCATGATTAGATGGGCTATATAAAATGTTTTTCTAACCACTTTGGCCACATGGTTGTCAAATGAGAGATTGCTATCAACTTGGGTCCCCAGGTCCCTAATGACTTCTTCTGTACTTAATGGATTACCACCTATGTGGTAATTTGTGGGCACTTTGTTTTGCCAAAGGGATGACTATACACTTTTGGCATTTAGCTTGAGGCCATGACTCTGGCACCAGTTGTCTGTTTCTATGAGGCCCTTTTGGAGGATGCTTGTGTCGGCTGGAGAGTTGATTATGGCGCCCAGTTTGCAGTCATCTGTGAACTTGGTCAGCCACAGTCCTTCCGTGTTGGCCTGTACCACCGAGAAATATATACCGAACAAGAGAGGTCCCAGGACTGAGCCTTGTGGGACGCCACTTGTAACTGGTTTGGAGTCTGACATGGCTCCAGCAATTCTAACCATGTGGGTTCTGTCCTTGAGCCAGTTTGCAACCCATCTAGTGACATAGGGGTTTATATTTAAGCTGGTGAGCTTATCTATAATGCCCGAGTGGGGTATTGTATCGAAGGCTTTTGCGAGGTCCAGGTAGGCTGTGTGGACCACCTTCCCCTTGTCAATGGTCTTGGTGACTGTTTCAAAGAAATCGACCAGGTTTAAGAGGCAGGATCTGCCCTTAACAAAGCCAAACTGGGTAGGATCCAGTGTCTGTAGGTCCCCAATATCTTTATTTATGAGGTCCATGATGATCCTTTCCATAGCTTTGCAGACCAAGCTAGTCAGGCTTATGGGGTGATAGTTTCCAGGATCCGTTGAGGCACCACCTTTGTGGAGAGGGACCACTGTTGCTGTACGCCACTCTTTGGGTACATATCCTGTAGTAAGGCTAAGATTGAACAGTAGTTTTATGTTTGGGTTTAGCTCTTCTTGGAGTTCATGTAGGACACAGCCGGGACACCATCTGGTCCCATTGATGCTGTGTTTTTGCTTTGGAGAGGCGGCTCTTACCTGAGCATCTGAGATGTCAGGGGCAGCACTCTGTTGGGATAGATTTTTGCCCTTTTGGTGGGGAGAGGGGGGGAAGTTTGCACTGAACCTGTCAGCTAGGATGTTGGCAATGTCTGTGGGCTCGGTGTATTTTTGTCATTTTGGACTAATTCTGAGCATATCTGGGAATTCCCACCCAGGTTCCTAACATAACTAAAGAAAGCCTTGTGATTATCCTTAGTGTCCTGTGCAATTTTTCTCTCGAGGCTGGCCTTAGACGATTTTATGAGTGCCCGTAGTTTTTTGCTAATACTGATCAGAGATGCCTTCCCTTTTTGGGATTTTGCTCTATCATGTAGTAGCTTCCTCCTTCTATTGTATAGTTTGTTTATGGCTGGGGTCCACCAGACAGGACGTCTGCCTTTGGAGGATTGGGTCTTGGTTTTATTTGGGATTGCATGATCCATGCATTGCTGAAGGTGTTCATAGAATGTGTTTATAAAGGATTCTGCGGTCTGGGCCGTATTTTCCACAGGCCCGGGGGCTTTGAAGGATTTATTGAGGCATGTGAAATTTGCTTTAGAGAAGTTTTTCACTGTGGTTTTCTGGGCAGGGGGTGGGGTCGGGATGTGAATATCCAGTGAGATTAGTTTATGGTCTGATCTTACCAGTGAGGGATACACTTCTGGTCTGGAGCATAGTGTCCCCATGTTGGTGATGATCAGGTCCAGTATGTTTTCCCCTCTTGTGGGAGTGGTAACAAGTTGTTCCATAGCATTTGAGTTTATAAATTCTAGAAACCTTTGGGCTAGGGTGTTGGAGCTAGAGTAATGCTCCCAGTCTATGTTTGGGTAGTTGAAGTCGCCCAATATAATGGTGTTTGGAGAGACCTTCATATTTTCCAGTATTCTCAGGAAGGCCAAGTGGGGTTCCTGTGTTTGGGAGGGTGGTCTGTAGCAGGCTATAAACTGGAAGGCAGTTTTACCCACAGTTAGTTGCACATGGATAGTCTCTGATGCTTCGTGCTGTGCCACCAACCTGGAGGTGTGGGTATCTTTGACGAATATTGATACTCCCTCCTTTTGTGGTTCGGTCCAAGTTTTGGGGCCGAAAAGCATGGTATGAGGTATAACCTGGTAGTGCTGGGGTGCTCTCGGGAGCCTTGAACCAGGTTTCTGTTACTGCACAGATATCGATGTTCTCCATGCTAAGGAGAGTTTCGAGTACGTGCATCTTGAGGTTTAGACTTCTGGCATTGAGTAGCATTACTCTTAGTTTCTTATCCCTTGTGATACCTATGGAGGTGGGTTTGTCTTTTGAGCCTTGCCTAAAAAAGGCACTATGGGGGTAGCAAGAGCCTTTGCCAATATCCGAAAGCCCAGGGTGACAGGTGCAAGCCGTCCCTAGCAAAGCATCGTGGCTTGTCGAGCATGTCATCCCAGGCTGACAGGCATTGGATCCCCTTTGAATGACACCAACACTTAAGCCAATTGTTGAAATTGATCATCTTGTCTTCATATTGTGGCATCATTCTTGGTGAGGGTAAGATGCTACTCAAGGTCAGGGTCATACTGGCCTGGGCTACATGCTCAGAGAGCTCCTCTATGTCTCTTTTCATGTAGTCCAGGGAGGTGCGTCTCAGGTCATTCACACCAGCATGGACAATGACTGAGTCATATTTGTACTTGCCTTGGAGTGACCTGAGTGCTTGTGTTATGTGGCGGATCCTAGCGCCCGACAGGCAGCTCACCATGACCTTCTCCTTGTTCAGCCTGGTGAGCGGGGCGTCAGTGTGCCTGACGATAGAGTCACCTATTACAAGTGTATCAGGTGTGTTGTTTAGCCTTAAGGGCTGTGACTGTTCGGCACACTGGCTTTGTGAGCTATGTGTTGCACGTGTTTTGTTTTGGGGTAGCGGTTGCTTGGGTGTCTGCTTTGGAGGTCTCTGCTGCTTAGGCAGATTTTTATTTAGAGCCTCAGTATGTTTTGTGTGTTTATGTGTTTGGTTTGTTGTCGTGGTAGGTCTATGTGAGACTGGAATTGTAGTGAGTGTGGTTTCCTTCTCCTCCTGACTGGTTACGCCAGTACTGAGTTGAGAGAGCTTAGCCTCCAGTTTGGCTATATGGTTGCATCTCTCACATGTGTTGGAATTTGTTGGGAGGAGGAGAGGGTTGTCTGTGTACATGAAGCAGTTGTAACATTGCCTCAAGATTCCCAGATTCACCAGCTGGACCGGAGAGGAGATTGACAACTGACCTTTGGACATGCTAGAATAGTATTGGGAATTCCTTTATAATTGAAAAAAAGGGCCAATGGGGAACAAGGTACGCAAGGGGAGTTTGTGAGGGTGTAGTGCTTTTAATTTTTTAGAGCTGACTTATATAATATATGACTTATATATATAGCTAGGCTTCTAATGATCCTCAAGGATCAATGGCCTAAAAGTATTTATGAACCTCTTAGCCTCCAATATACATGAAAAGACAAAGGCAAAACAGTAAATTTTATTCCAGCCATAAAATAATCCAACCAAGAAAGTAAAATTAGAGATTTACTAGAGCCTTAACATTAGGTACAAGTTATACTACCTTGCATCTTTAAAACCACTGCTTTTAAATTGTTTTTCTAAATGTTTTCTTTCTTGATTGTTACTGTTCTTGACGTCTGAATTGATTTGAGTTTTTCTGCATGTGTATATTCTGGGTTAGTTTACTAATATGAAATGCATTCTACACTACTAAGTATGAAGACTTGATAGTTTGTGCATGACCGACTTGAATCTGTGTACTATGTTTAATCTCTCATATGGGGACAAGAAATTGTTCAACATGTAGCCTGGCTTTTTATGCTCTCTACAACGCTGCTGCTAGAGGTGTTTAAGGGTTGATCTGGTTTTAGGTGCTAGAAATTTATTTTGATTGTAGAGAAACATACATCAGTGTATCACATGTATAATACTTTTTAGTCATTACTGATATCAGGTGGATTCACATATATCTTTACTAATATTCATATTATATATGTTTGAGTTAATCAAATTACTTTCATGCTGAGGACTCTACTGATGATGTAATTTTGTATGACAGTAGTTTTATCATTCAGAGGAAATATTCATTCTGTAATGTCATGAATCACGTAAACTGCAGTTTTGTGTACTGAGGGAGTGGGACATTTAAGATACATTTTTTATTAAGATTCCCATGACATTGCATTTTCTGTTTTCAACATTTCATTGTAGTCATTTGAATTATTCATGTTACTTCCTAATAAGCTGAAAGTAGTTTTATACAGCTTAGACGTTAGCCTTTTATGTTTATCCAGTACCAGCATATTGATCTAAAATCAAAATCTTAGACTTGCATTTGTTGAAACTGAATGTGGGAAAAATACAGCTGTTGATTTAAGTTTATCATGTGTGCATAGTGAAGAAGCAAGTGTGGCCTTTTCAATACATCTGAGATAGGTATATACATTTTAATTATTAATGTTGAATATGGCTGAAGGACCACTACTAGTAATGACATCTCTAATAAGACTTTACTTTTGAGTAGACTTTTATGATGGAAATGTTCTGAATTGGGCAGTTTTGTCATTATTGGTGCATGCATTTTGTTTCGTTGTTTACTGGAAAAATGTTCAAAACAATAAATTTAAAATGGCCTCTAACAACTGTACTGTATTATACAAGGAATATAATTTAATACAATAGGGAAGGTGTATCAAAGGACACATGTATGTTTCCTGTGCAAGGGGCCTATGATTTGAAAACAGCCCAAAGTTAATCTTTATCTGCCATTGGCCAGATGAATTTTCTTTGAATGTGGGTTTCAATGCTGTTTCAATGAATGTGAGTTTCAAGGACAGAGAAGTTTTAATGCTAAGTCTATTTTCATTGTGAGACTACATTGCTTTGTTTAGCAGATGTCTAATAGTGTTTGTGCTGTAAAATGTGAAATAAAACATTTAAATGAAATCCAAATCATTGTATAAGTAAAGTACAATGCACATTACAGTGTTTATGGTAAATGGGGTGAAATAGCCAAGTAATGGGACATTGGAATAGCTGCGGGGGTAGGCCCCATTCGACCATGCTTTTGTGAGGGGGGGTCGGCAATCACAGAAAGCCGGGGCTGAACTATACCTCTTAACTGTCCAAATTTTTGAAGAGTGAATAGGTTTTTGTTTCTTATTTTTGGTTTGCTCCTCATAAAATTTGTGGTTTTCTGGCAAATTATTTAGGACTTAAGTCACTAAATAATGACAGATATTGAGTTTCAGACTTCATACTCTTCAGATAAATGCATGCTAAAGCAAGACCTGTTGTTCTGTCAACTAAGTTTATACAAGAGCAATTTTTTAGTACTGTTTGTATGTGCCCCCAATATATTTGGCCTTGTCCAGATTTCCTGAGTTAAGCGGTTGAGATGTTAATGCAAATAAATCACTTTATAGAATTAGATGTATCCAAACCTGTCAGCTGTCCCAAATTGTGGCTCAAAATGTTTGTCTTCCCCTAATAATCCCTCAGCAAAATGGCAAATTTGGAAGAAAACATGGAGAGTTTACAATTAATAAATAATTATAATGATCAGAGTTATAGATTACTTTTAATTTCAGAAATGCATATAAATTCTCTTATTTTGTCAGCTGCTCAAGTTAACAGTACTAATATTAAAAAAATGTGTCCCTTCTTTGACAGGTTCCCAGCTGTATTGCGTGGCTATTTTATATTTTTGCATCACAAAAGTTAAGTTAGAAAATAATGACAGACATTTCAGTTTCAGATTTCATACCCTTCAGAAAATTCATACTAATGCAAGACCTACTATTCTATTATCTTTCTAAGTTTATAAGAGCAATATTTAAAAATTGTCCTTATTTTTGGGCCTTTGTCTCACTTCTGTTTATGGCTTTGTCCAGATTTCTTGCTCTGAGGCTGATAGGTATGACAAATGTGTCAGGGTCATCACCGTTAGCCAGAGACATTTCAAATTGTGACATACAAAGAGGATTACCGGCCTCAAACAGATGCCCTACGCAGACTGTCACAAAAAACTCCAGCTTTACTCCATTGCATATCGCCTACTCAGAGGTGATCTCTGCCTAACATACAAAGCTATGTCAAACCCAGAGCTGTGGGACATGCTCTACTTAAACAAATCCCAATCCCTCCGAGCTACATGCTCTAGGGACCTAAACCTTGTCACCACAATAAACAGAACATGCTGGAGGGATAGATTCCTGTCCCAGAGACTTCCCATACTCTGGAACAAATTACCTATCTATATCAAACAAGGCTCCTCATTAGTACTGTTCAAGAAAATCTTGATGATTGGATGGGAAATAGGAAATTCACCCTGGGGATCACTTCTGTGGCTCTGCTCAACAGGGGCACAGGAAAATAATTTTCTTGGGTGGCGAAAGCCAGGGTACCTTTTTGTCTAGGCTTATATAGGCCCTAGGGCCAATAGCTTAGTACCTACCTATGAACCTATACTTGTTGCACCCCACTCCCCCACATAGTAACTCTGTATGTGTCCAAGCAAGGCAAGGAGCAGTTATGCAGTGTAAGTGTGCAGAGTATTCCCCCATCCAAGGTAGACACAAGTACTAAAGTGGATTTTCATCTGTCCTTGATTTTGCAGAATGTTCTGGTTTTCTGTCATATTTTTATACTGTTGATTTATACTTCTTCTTATTCAGAAAATGCATGTTGTTGCAGTGCCTATTGCTCTGTGTTTCAGTAGCAATGCTTTAATGACCATCAGGTAAGCTTGTCTGAGACTGTAAGATGCAAGTAAGCTTTAATAAGCATACTGTTAAAGAATTACCAACATTGAAAACCTTTTAGTTGTTGCCATGCAGTGAATATTTACATAACTAGATAGCCTTAGGTATTGAAATGCATATGATAGTATTTGTAATAATGGACAGGATTACAGTATTTTCAGAAGCTCATTACATTTGTTGGAGACTTGCAGTCATCTTTGCAGGCTTTACCTGTAAATTAAACATAATTCCAATCTATCATGTGTGGTCCATAACCTGTGCAGTAATCATTTAAGCAATTTATCTTGAGCTTGTTTCTTTTTTGCTGTTCATTTTTTACTTTGATCATGTTTTCCCCATGAAACAGGTAGATATTTGTTGTCAAGCAGCAGGTCTTTTTTGGATAAGAAACATTTTTACAAGTGGGGGTATCACAGAGATTGGTACTTTCAGCATGCTACTTGGTAGTTTTATAAAGCTGAATATAAATTATAATTAGAACTGCAGTGCAAGGAGAAGTGGTTTGAGTTGAGTGCTGCTTCTTTTTTTATACTTGATTTTGACTGGCATTTCAGTAATGTAGGTAAAAAGTAATTTATTTTTTCATGCTTCACAACTTTTTTGTTTCCATCTAGATATTAACTAAGCTGTCATGTAGCCAATGCATAGAAATTTTTTTTCTTCTGCACTTCATTTTGTCTTGATTGGACTCATATAATGATAGTTTGTCACCCAGGGCAGTGTATTTAAATTAAAGTCCCAGTATTTGTGGTTTTGAGCATAGCTGCACCAATTTCTAGTTGACCACACCCCTTCCCATTGGCCCCACCTATTCAGCTGTCCTCTGCAACCCCACTTTGATTTGAAGTCACCAGCCACCACTGATGGAGCAGTATCCACTATTTTCAGATGCAGCTCTCTGTACCAAGCACAATTTCCCTTAAGAGCACACAGGAAACACACTCCAGTCCTGGGGCTAGACTTTGCCTCCAGGCCCCAAATAAGACTCCATCTTTCTCTCTGCAGAAATCAGTGCTGTGTGTCCATATTCCAAATAGCTGACACACACTCTTTGAGATTTGATGTTCACACACACATGCACGCACACACACGCACACACACACACACACACACACACACACACACACACACACACACACACACACACACCTGGGAAAGGCTGGCAGAGATTTAACCGCTATGCCACCTTCACCCAGACTACAAGATAGATTCACTGTCAACAGCCAGCTATTTTAAGGCTCTTACGAGTGTACCCAATTACTCTCAGTAAAGTTAATACTTATACAAATGGTAGTATTAACCAATCGGCAAGACTTTCAATCAGGAGTATGATGCTACAGTGTCAGTAAATGCAAGTACTCTCAAGGGTTAAAATATTTACTAAAAGACCAGCCACAATGAAAGGTTCAGATATATTTAATAATAAATAATAAAAAAATGAGAATACTCAGTATCTGTTTACAATTAACACCAGAGTTTCAATTCACAGGAAATGTAAAAAATAAGACAGATGGAAAGACCCAGACAGATACAGAAAAACAATACTTGTTTTTGTTATTCTCACTATATTTTCCTAACTGACTGAATAATTACTGTCCCTAGTTAAGTTACTTACTAAAGCAAGGCAAGATGAAGTGGGTGAGTGGTCTTGTCAGTTCCAAAACAGAGTGCCTAGTGTCATCTGTCACATCTCTCACTAGTATCTAAATGCAATTTCAGTGCTGGCAACAAAATGACATCACATCTGGTCACCTGATTCTGTGATTCCCACACTACCCCCCTGATTAGAACCTGAGCCAGGATCTGGAACAGTTGTACCACAATACATACCTAGAACTTTGCTAAGGCTTATTGCAGCATCTGGAGACTGTAAAACAATTCCAACCCTTTTATCCTTCTTGGAGAGACTAACCAGCCATTCTGTGGCACCGCAGGGTAGGAATTAATTCACCACCAGGGACAGTAAGAGTAAGATCCCAGCCCAGACATTGCATCTATGGCTGCATTTAGGCCTGTGATATAAAATCTTTATGACCTAGACAAAGTCATTTAATTTCAGGCTATTTTTCTTAAGGTTAGCTGGGCTGAGCTTAACCACTTCCCTTCCAGCATCCTCTTTTAACATATATACATTTCATCAGTTACAATACAGTCTGACATACATGTATATTTCTTTTCTGTCCAGCAGGATCCACTGTTGATACCTTTTTAACACAAGCAACTTTACAAATACATTTTTAACACAAGCATCTGTACAAATCAATTTGACGTCTGTACAAATCAGTTTGATATTCAAATGACATACAATTCTTTAAAATTCTTTACAAAACTCCATCTAGTTATGCTGGCATATGTTACACATGCACTGCCCTATTCTTCTGACATAGTTGGCACTATCTCACATCATCACAAGTGGAATAAATGTACTCCTGTTCTTTACAGTTAGTAATCATTTTCCACAAACACTCTACTTTCTCCAACTGTTAGTACATTGTCCTATTACCACAGTTTTGTCAGAATCAAGTCTTTATGCTCATAGGATTGCATTGTTACTGTTAAAGGTCTTGGCTGCTTTTTCGTGGCCAGGTTTGTAGCATACATATGATGTGCCTTTCTAATTAACAACTTCTTCCAGGCAATACCAGTCCAGTTGCTTATTTGTGCTTTCATACAATTAATACTGTCTTTTACTTCAAGTTTCTTTGGTACACCAGATAATCCCTCTGGCCTTTTTCTGCCATTTTTTGAAATAGCTCTTTTGAGCAGTCTCATGCTCAGCAAGCCTTTTCTTCATTTCAACCTCTGATTTTTGCAGTTTTATCAGTTCATCTGAATATCTCTTTAAAGCTTCTTCCATTTTCCAGCCTTTGGTTATTTGAGATTTTTCTACTCCTTGGTGTTTCAGTCATTTTAATCAGCTCTGAGCATATCTGATTTATTTTTCCTCTAGATTACTGGAAGTCATGTCTTGCACCAATACTGGAGCATGAATTGCTTTTTTTGAACGGCTGCAGAATTCTTCCCAGCCAGTGTTTTCTTACCTTTTGTGATTGTTTTTTTCTTTCAGGTTCTCTAAATTTCTTTTTTGCTGCCACCCAGGCAGTACACATTCTAGCCAGTTACTGAAATGTGCCCAGAAAGACAAATTCACTGGCTCTCTTTTCTGAACTTCTGTTTTCACAATGGGAGAACAGAAATTAAGCTGTTACCGATTGTACAGCCATCTTGGACATGCTGTCTTCCATTTGGATGTTGTTAAGAAAGTTTTAGCTGATTAGAAAGATTATTCTTTTAAGCACGGTAAATGTTCAAAATAGCTAGTTTTCTGTTTTCCATGTACAGCTGTATATTTCTCTGCATATTTAACTTTTGACTCTTTTTTTGTTAATAAGGACATTTTCCTTATTAACATTTGAAAGTATGTGTCTCTTTTATTTACTTATTTATTAATTGATAAGAGAGTATTTACTGTGTATGGTCACAATTTGCTTTTATCCACTTCTGGTTGGTTGAACTATTCTGTTATGCATTACCATTCGTGTTTATATTTATATGGCTTATTTACCAAGAGTGGAACAATAACTGGAGTTCTCCAATCAGGTAGTCAGGGTGGTAGCAGCATTATACCTTGGTGCAAAACAGAAAGTGTTGTACTGGGGAATGTTACAAGCCTTCTCTAAAAAGTATAGTCTGTGTGTGTGTGTGTGTGTGTGTGTGTGTGTGTGTGTGTGTGTGTGTGTGTGTGTGTAATAGCTTATTCTATGTACAGTTATTGTTATTGTGAGGAAGGGAGCACTGGAAGATACTATGTCCAGAAGGAAAAGGGGCCTGGGAATCCTGACCCAAAACTCCAACCACAGAATGTTCAGTGTGAAGTCTATTCTTGGCTGTGGATGGTATATGACCATAAGTCAAGGCAGCAGTGTATGTTTCCTGCATTCTTTTATGGGCTAGATTCAGATAGTGAGTTGTTTAGTGATTTATTTGTGCTCATATTTTATATTTCAGTTTTCTGGTGCCAATGGTGAAAATCCTGTGACCATACCAAGTGGTGACCATCAAAATATTGTGATTAGTAGGGCAGATCCAAAAATTGTAACTCCTGTTCACTATTGCATATTGAGGGCTGTGGTATAGATATTGTAACTGGTTTTACTTAGCTTACAAATCAGTTGTCTTGCTAAAGATGTTTACCCTTGCAGGCATAAGATTAATGCATAAATGAGTAGATTACACAATAAGTATGAATAATTATGAAATAGGCAGAAATTAATTCAGAAAAAATATACCAAGATGGTAGTATCAGAACTCATATAGAATGTAAAAGCAAGGGAATTTTGTATGCTAGTATGTCCAAAGGCTACATGACATCAGCCTTCTGCACAGCTGGAATGCAGGCCACTAAATTTGTTGACAGCCTGGCAGGGGCTGTGGGTGTGCAGCATACGCAGATTGTTTTGGGCAATTCTTTATGAGGTATTTGGTTTTTAGATAGCTGTAGTTCACCTTGTTGGTACACTGCTTGTTTTTATTTGGTCTGCCTTTTTGTGTGCAAGGTTATTGCCTAAACGCCTGTTTTTTTTGGAATTTACCTACATCTCTTTATTGAGGTGTTATAACTGTGTGATTAAACATGGCATCCAGTGCTAATGTTTCATCCCTGGGGGGCAATAGCACTGCCAACTTCGAATTGTGCTGTTTCTGTGCAAAATGAATTATTTCAATTGATTTCAACTCTAAACAAACATGTCTCTGGACTACAACAATCTGTAGAAAGACTGCAACTCCCAGCAACCTGAGCGGACCATCAGGGAAGACCAAATGCAATTGGATCATTGAGAACAGTTATTCCCACCACTTCCGGTTCAACGGCAGCAACAATGGAGGACTGCAGTCAAGTTTCCATTCCCTGTGGTCAGGTTTTGAATGAAACGACGGAACGAGGATCCTGAAGGAGGTTTAAAGATTAATCTTGGGTTGGATACTAGTATTTTTGACCATGGGAACATTTTTAAGAGACTGTAGGAGCTTGAATTAAGGTTAACAAATGTATGTAACCTCCAATGTGACAACCCTTATTTAAAGGAGAGTATCAGGCAGAAGAGAGTGCCTAAAGGTTTAAGGACATATACATTTCCAAATGGTTTAAGAAAAGTATAATTAGAGTGCATTGAACTTTTAGAAATGTTTGATAGGCACAGGTTTAAAATTTATCATAAGAATTAATAACAAGAGATTTAATGAACTGATGGGTGAAGTGGATAAATTTAATAAAAATGTAACTAATGATGCTTACTTTTCTGTTTTTTTCTATAAAATATGACAATATGTTTGATAAAGTTGAACAGGTAGCTGAATTAAATTTTAAATGAAAACAGATAAAAATTGCTCTGTGATGAAGCTGACTACAGGAAGAAAGTAGCATACCCCTTCCCCAAATCTTATGAGACAGAGAATATTACTCACCACAATTGGGGGAGAGATAGAGATATGAATAACTCTTGGGATGTCAGTATTAGGGAGAGGGAGTTTAGTTGTGATCTAGACAATGATCACGATGTGGATTATGAGCAAGAATACCCCCCCCCCTCTTTCGAAGGTCTAAGAGACTACAGAATAAAAACCAAAGCAAAAGTAGAGGTAAAAATGTTTTTTAGAACATCATCAGGGAACAAGGGAGTGGAGAAACAAAACCTAGGGACAGAGATGGAAGAAGGGCACTTACAATAGATAGACCAAAACACAGTTCCATTTACTGAACATTTGATATTTACAGCCTTTGGTGGTAAATTATTGAGCCACCAAGGTTTTAATGTATTTAACTAAACAAGTTTAGAAGTAGATGAATATCTATTTCCGCTTATGTGTAAAGGCATACAATTTGTGCCTGCAAAAAGAGGAGATGTAGCAAAAGCTTTAACTGAGTTAAAACTATACACCCAAAAATTGAACTTCAGAGTCATGTTTAATGACTTTGAAAATGGTCACTAACAGCACTTCATTATTCAAAAAGAAAAGCTGCTTTAATGCTCCCCTGCACCCCACTATTAACATCTTTGAAAAAGTTTGCACGCAGGAGATTATTGAATGTTATTACACCCACAACAGAAGATATTATAACCTGACCCATGAGCATACAAGGTTATTGAATGAATTGAGGGCCAGTATCAATTACAGTTTATGAAACTGGGCAAAAAAGGTGGGATGGTTATTGTAGGCCTGAATATATTAATGATATACTTTATACCTGGTACTGTAAAGAAAAATATGAAGTTGTGTCACAAAATGAGGTGAACATAGCTTATAGGAAGATTCAACTTCTTTTTGAAGATTCCTTATTTCATGGTAGTATTAACAAGAACATTTAACTTTTTAACTATTGAACATCTTACCATTCCAACTATATTTGGAATCCCAAAGGTTCACAAGAGTATTGAACACCCTCTACCCCCCCCCCCACAGACTCATTGTTGCTTCCCATAATAGTGATACTTATCCACTAGGGATATTTGTGGATAGGTTAGTTAAAAATTCTATGACAGAAATTGATCACATACTCATTCTTGGGACTTCCTTTCTAAGATTAAAGTAGAATATTATTCTGGCCTGGTTTGTTTTTCCACGATAGACATCGTGGATCTTTTTACATCCATCCCTCACCAGGATGGTTTGGAATTATTCCAAGAGGCTTTAATAGAGAAAACTACTTTAAGGGGGTCAATACTAAATTTCACCATGTTGGTTATGGAGGTCATATTGAAGAACAACTGTTTTTTTTTGTTTGAAGGGGAATACTTTAGACAAGTTAACGGTGTAGCAATGGGGGCCAGTTGTACCCTATTGTTTGCAAACCTTGTGATGCATTCCTGGGAAAGGAAACACATTTTGACAATCCCCTTTCAAGAAAATTGGCGTTGCTATTTGAGGCTTTTAGATGACCTTTTTATTTTGTTGAATGTCCCGGGTAGACAGGAACAATTCTCAGATTATCTTAATGGTATTCATGATTACTTCCAGTTTACCACCAAACACTCTGACTAGAGGGTGGATTATTTGGATGGGACATTGTTTAAAGATGTGGAGAACAAAAAAATAATTTCTAAAATTAATAGAAAACCTACCCCTTCTAATGATTATTTAGATGTTAAAAGTTGCCATCCTGGACATGTTAAGAAAAACATTGTCAAGGGCCAAATGGTCAGGGTGGTAAGGATGTGTTCTGAATTATAGGTTTTCAGGCACGAGATGGGAACTCTTGTTCAGTTTTTTCTAGATAGAGGGTATCCAAGGGACCTGATCATTAATATTTGCGACCAAGTCATCAGTGGTTGGGGTACTCAGTACCTACCCATGCTGGGTATTCCCCTAGTAGAAAATAACTTACAGGATGACAAATCGTTATATGTTCAATTAATGGTTTAAACCTATGGTGACATTAGTGGAAAGGTGAGACAGATACTGTAAAGGAATTGGGTTATATTCAGGGGTAATAGTGAGATTTTTCAGAGTGTTGGTAACAACCCTAGGTTTGTATATAGAACTGAGTTCAACTTGAAGTACCTGCTTGAGCATCTAAAGGTCCTGGATAATTTACATTCTAAGGGTATGTTGAAATGTGGCACTTGTAGTTACTGCCACTACATCATGAATGTGGCACTTGTAGTTACTGTCACTACATCGTGGAAGAGAGTGACATCAGTGTAGATGACCCCCTTACGAAGGTTAGATTAGCCACAGGAAACTGTGGGTCGAGGGAATTGGTATACATTGCAGTGTGTACAGGTTGTCAACAATTTTATATTAGGAAACTGAGAGACTGTTTCAAAAACGTATCTATGAGCATCTTTATACAATAAGAACTAGAAATGAAAATAATGCTTTATTTAGGCATCTGGATAATTCACCCTTTTATACTGGATTTCGTTTTGGTATTTTACAGGTAGTGAAGGAAGACATTAAGGGGGACATTGGTAAAATAAATTGTATGATTACAATTGCAAGTTGGGAGCTATTATTAACTCCCCAAGTGATGTTGACATCCTACAGAATGGTCTCACTGAGACCAATGACTGGTGTCAGAACCATGGGCTTAAGCTCAATGCCAAAAAATGTGTCATCATCCCCTATATGGCACATCTCATTACTAAGGGTTTTGCATCCGGGAAGAAAGAGGTCATTGTCTCCTGCTACTCTTCCCTCATTAGGCCAATCATTGAGTACAATGCCTGATTTGGCATGTACCTCACTAGACACCTGCAACAACTGGAGAGGCTGCAGAAGTACCTCACAAAGAGGATCCTAGGCCTTAAACACTTGTTCTATATGGACAGACAAAAAAACTCCATTGTCTGTCTTATATAGCCTACATAGAGGAGATCTCTGCTTGACTTACAAAGCCATGTCTGACCCAGCTCTGTTAGAAATGCTACATCTAAAGAAATCACAATCCCTCTGCACCACACGCTCCAGAAACATCAGCCTCATTACCACAATTAATAGAACATGCTGGAGGGACATGTTCATAACCCAGAGACTCCCCATACTATGGAACAGACTTCACATACATGTCAAGCAGAGTGCCTTGTTGATCCTCTTCAAGAGAAGTCTTGATGAGTGGATGGGAAACAGCAAATTCACCCTGAGGATAACTCCAGTGGCTTTACTCGACTGAGGCACTGGGAACTAAGGTCAGGTGGCACTATGCCAGGGTAATCCTATGGCTAGGCTTGTAAAGGGCCCAGGGCCATTAGACTAGTATATACCTATGAACCTATGAGCCTAAACAATGGACCTTTTTTGGCAACTGAGGTTAAATGCCACTATAAGTCCAGGCATTAGTTATTGCTGTTTCCTAATGCCGATCTTGATATATAAATCTGTTATTTTAACATGACTGTTTAGTTTTATGATTTTAAACTACACTAGAGCTTTAAATTTGTAATGATGTCACCAATTACAATTAATGGGAGGGGTTGATATTTTACTGTTTAAATTAATTGTAAGTCTGTGTATGTTGTTCTGATGAAGTCCTGAATTTTCATGGACAAAAGCGCTTGACTGGAGATTTTTCATCATTTGCTTTTGTAATGAGCTTCTTGTTGTGAAGTGTTATTAAACTGTCCTTACTGCAAGTTGTTTTGGGCAATTCTTTATGAGGTATTTGCTTTTTATATGGCTGTGGTTCACCTCATTGGCACACTGCTTGTTTTTATATGCTCTCAAAACTGACTTAGATTTAAAACGATGAGCTTAAGATAAAATGCCTGGTGCTTGAGACAACTGAGAGAATGAAACAAAGGGAGCAAGAGCAAGCAGCAAAAGAAGAAAAACAGTGCTACCGTGTGTGGTGGGATGCCGACTCTTCATCAAGGCATAAGAGCACTGGGGTGGGGAAAGCCGAGCCATAGATGTCAAGGTCAGTACCAAATAGTTTCTGCAGAGCAAGGAAAGGATGACTTTGATAGTTTTATACAGACATTTGAAAGGGTAAGTAATTAACACCAAACTGACTAAAGGCAGTAGGTGAGGTTTACAAATTATCTGCTCACAGGTAAGTTAATATATGCTGCATCGACAATCATGTGGATTGTTTGAGCAATGATAAAGGTAAACAATGTTTACCTTTATCGTGATAAAGGTAAGCAGCATTTAATGACAGATTTTAAACTAACTCCTGAAGCATATAGAAAGAAATTTATAGAGCACAGAGGAAAGATGATAATGTGAGTGAGCATATTACAAAATTAAGCATGTACTTTCGTAAGTGAGTTAGTGCATGTCTAGATATTATGTCTGGAATTCTAGCAAAATCTTTTTGTGAAGGAGCAAACATTCAGTACTTTGCCTGAGGAAATGGTTATCTGGTTGTCAGACAAGGGGTGTAACAGTGCTAAAAAGATGTGGAGAAAATAGGATTTCTATCTTGCTAGCTTGTCACAATCACAAGTGCAAAAGAAGGGGGAACTCAGCACTAGACATGGGTAAAAGGGAACCCACAGGGAGCAGCCTAAGCCATCAAAGCAGGTTCCACAGCAAAGAGAGATGTCACTGGCTCTAGTAAATGCCAAGTGTAACAAGGTAGGGAACAAAAGTCATGGGAGTCAGCAAACAAAGAGTGGTATTATTTATTTATTTATTTATTTTTATTTTACATTTGTTGACTGGGCTAGTCTAACTGGATATATGTCCATTTTCAGTAGAGGCCCGGGGAGAAAAGCTCCAAGCATAGGCAGTGACATATATAATTACATGCAAATAGCAAACAGAAATAAAAAGTTAAAATATATATATATTTTTTTTTACAGATGTACAGACATTTTTTTTTTACAGATGTACAGACATTATAATTTATATCTAATACAGTGGAGGATAGCATATTTAGAATAAGAAAACTCTATTAAAGTACTAGGAAGGAAATCTTGTTAAATACTAGTTAGAGGCAAGGTTACTGGTTAACCCAGGTAAACGTAAAAGAACAACAGAGCAGAAAAGTCTAGGGAGAGTGAGATGGGGATTTAAATATTAGTCAGGGTTAGAGCAGGGACATAGCCAGTGTGTAGTAAGGTATTCTTTAAGGGATTTTTTGAAAAGCAGTGTGGAAGAAAGAGATGTGAGTTCCTTTGGAAGCAGGTTCCAGGTTTTTCCCACTGTGTTAGTGAATAGTGACTCCCCTGCCTGGTTGTTTGATTTAATAGTGGAAACTAGAAGCTTATTAGCTGAGAGTAGTGTTGGCAGATTTTTATATGGGGTAATCAGATTAGTGAGAATTGGGGTATTCTTGGGGTGGTAAAGGATCTTTAGGGTGATGGTGTATTGTTGATACAGTAGGTGGTTCTGCAGTTCTAACCATCCTAGTTGTTTGAGGTTGAGACAGTGCTGGGTTCTGAAAGGGGTACCAGTGGCAAATCTGGCAATGTTGTTATAGCTGGTTGCAAGTTTGCTAAGGTTGCTTTTAGAAAAATTGGTATAAATGGAAGAAGCGTAGAACAGGGTAGAGATAAGGTGGGTCTGGGCTATAGTAGTTCTAGCTTCTGGTGTAAGGAAGGGTTTGATTCTATAAAGGGAGCCAAGTTTTCTGTTGACAGATTTTATAGTAGTATTAATATGATCATCATAGCTAAGGTTGTGGTCTATTGTAATTCCTAGGAGTCGGGTTGTAGTGTCTGGAGTTATGATAGTTCCATTGTTGGAGGTTACTGTGAAGTGAAATTGTGCAGCCTTTTGATTAGGAGCAAAAAGCAATAATTTTGTTTTTTTGGGGTTAAGAAGGAGGCAATGTTGCATGAACCAGTTTTCAACAAGATTAAATACTGTTTGGGTGAGGGTCTGGAGAGAGGTAAGGGACTAGGCTGAACATATTAAAGTAGAATCATCTGCATATTGTATACAGGTGGCTTGTGGAATTTTGGTATTTAAATCATTAATAAAAACTGAGAAGAGAAGAGGGCCTAAAATAGAGCCCTGAGGTACTCCAATGTTAACAGGGAGATGCAGATATAGGTTATTATCCCAGAGTACTGCTTGCTGTCTGTTTTCTAGATAGGAGTTAAACCAAAGTAATGCCTGTGGGTCAAGGGATAGGGCTTTTAATATGTCTATAAGTAGGTGATGGTTAACCATGTCGAAAGCTTTTGAAAGGTCAATAAATAGAGCAGAAGAAAGAGAGTTTTTGTTACAATGTTTGTTTATACAGTCAGAAAAGGATAGTAGGGCAGTGGTGGTACTATGAAATGGCCTGAAACCATGCTGACAGTTAGCAAGTAAGTTATTATGGAGAAGGTGGTCAAGTAGTTGTTGGTGGATGCATTTTTCCATTGTTTTGGCTATTGGAGAGAGTAAGGCAATTGGGCGGAAGTTAGAAATCTCAGTACAAGTACCACCCTTATGTAGAGGGATGATATGAGAGACTTTCCAGATGGAAGGGATTTCTGTAATTGTTCTATTTATAAGGATGGAAATGGGATAGGCAATGGCTTTCACTGCTATTTGCAGGTATTCGGCTGGTAGACTGTCAGCTGAAGGGGTGCATGGTTTGAGTTTTTGAAGAAGGGTGCAGACAAAGGATGTAGGTACGGGTTGTATATGAAAGGCGGGAACTGGGCTGTTTGTGGTGATTAATGGGTTAGTGCTAACAGGTGGTATTGTTTTAGCTAGAGTTTGAATGGTTTCAATGAAGTAGTTGTTAAAGGCATCAGCAATTAGCTTAGGGTTGTTATGAGAGATACCTGATGGGGCAGGAGTTTTAGAGTGCCCTGGCTTAAGTAGTTTGTTAATGCTTGACCAAAATTTTTGTGGTTTTTGCTGGTGGGTTTGTTGGAGGTGAAGGTAATAGTTTTTTTTTTTATCGAGCAGAATTTCTTTTTTGGTGGCATTTCTTAGCTGTTTAAATTAAAGGTGGTCTGATGGGTTTTTGGAAGATCGCCATTTGGCCCAGATTTTGTTATGTAGAAGGATATTTTGCCTGTTTTTTTTAGTGAGCCAAGGTGCAATTTTGGTTCTTATACGGGTAGAGCGAGAGGGGGCATGGTATTCTAAGATTTGTAGGAATTTTGTATTAAAGTAGGTCATCGCTTCATCAAGTTGAAGATGGTGTAGTGGTGACCAGTTACATGCCTTAAGTTCATTCTGGAAAAAAGTGTTTTTTAGAGTGTGAGGTTTTGAAGTTATTTGAGTTGGGGCTATGCGTTTTTTGTTTAATTATGTAGGTTAGAGCGTGGTCACTAATGTCATCTGGAAGGGTACCTGATTTCTATTTGTCAGGATGGCTGTTGATAAGGATCCAGTCTAGGATGGTTTCTTTACTGCCTGGTTTGTGAATTCTAGTAGGGGTGGTTATTGTTTGGGAAAAGCCATATAGATTTATGTGGGTCATATAATTAGGGGAGTTATATGTGGCCCAGTCTATATTAAAGTCACCTAGCACTATGGTTTCCTGAAGTAGGTGAGTAGAGAGGCAATTAAGGATGTTTTCAAGAATATTTATATTATTACCAGGGGGAAGATAGCAGCAAAGTAGGTAAATAGATTTACAGTTGTTAACTTGAAGTTTGGCAGTAAGGGTTTCTGCATTTGTATCTAAGGGTAGGAGCACATTGAAGGGTGTGACCTGAAGTTCTGTTTTATAGAGAATGGCTACACCCCCACCCCTTTTGGCTTTGCGGTCACATCTCAGGATGTTGTATCCAGGAGGAGTAATTTCATGGTCGTGAGTTGAGGGCTTTAGCCAAGTTTCTGTAATACAGAGGATATCAAATGAGTGCACTTCTAGGAGTGCATGAAGTTGTGAAATTTTATTGTTAATGCTATGAATGTTGAAGTGGCCTATCAGGAGAGAGTTAGTAGGTCTTTTTGTGATAGTTATAGTATGAGAAGTTGGATTGAGTTGGTCATTGACAATGTTGTTATTGGGGCCAGGGTTTGGATGAATGTTGCCATCTAATAGGGGGTGTAGTTGAGGTGCTTGTATAATCTTTAGAATTTTGTAATAGTTATTTAAAGTTTTTTGTTTTGAAAGTAACTAACATGGTTGGATCTATGATATTTTGGTAGTATATAGATAGAAGTGGAGGTTATGTTTATATGGTTGAGGGTGTTTAAGTGAGAAGCAGATTGAGTTTGTTGGGGGTGGTGAGGTTCAGTAAGTGAATAATGTTCATAAATGGTTAGAGTATAGGGTATAGTAAGAGAAACTATGATAGAAGTTAGGAGTAACAGGTTTGAGTATGTAGTCCTTATTACTGAGGCCATTAGGAAGAGTAGGATATCAGGAAGAATAAAGATTGAAAGAAGAGTATACTATAAGATAAAATAGAGGTGGCTGTAGGAGATTAAGTTGTATAAAGATATCAAAAGGATGATTAGAGTGCAGAGGGTAGGGAGAGGATATAAAAGCTGTAAAGTTGTTAAAGGAAGTAATAGTGGGTAGGGATGGGTAGTTAATTGGCAGAGGTATGTGATACGTTGATTAGGGGAGGGGGTGTGGTATCAGAAGTATAAAGCTAGCTACACTGGGGGTGGGTGGGAATTGGGTGTAGGGTAGGGAGCGAAGTGAGCCTGAAGGGCGAACAAAATGGATTAAGACAAGTAACTGAAAAGTGTCAGCAGAAAACAGTCTGTAAGCACCGACTACTGAGGTACTTTCAGTTGGTACAGGTAAGTGAGGAGGGAAGGATACAGTGGTTGAGATGGAGAGGGGTAGCTGAGTGCTATTTAAGTGGAAAGTAGCAGAAAGAGTGGTAAAGAAAGGGCAGGAAAAAGGTCCTTCTTTCTTTGTTACATTAGGATCAGATCTTTAATTAGGTTCAGGATCTTTAGGTTTCTGGGGAGAAAAGGTAGATGTACAGAAGAAATAGCCTAGTTCAGGGTGCCCCCTCGTGGTCACAAATTTTATAGCAACCAAAGCTAGAGTACAGAGATGGAAGGTAAAAATAAAAAACAAATTACAAGGTTCCGTGAACAAATTACGGGAGATAGCCCAGGGAGAGGATAAAGTATAAATATTAAGGGGTAGAGAAGGGGGTATTGCTGCTGGGTATCCTGGCTAGGTAGAGCGCCTCAATGGGTACACAAGTTCTTAAGCCAGTGTTCAGCTTTTACCGCTAGGTTAAGATAACACATACTTTCCTGCCTCCTTGATAGCAGGGTTCCTAAAACCAGGCGGCAAGTTTCTTTTTATATGAAGAGATGCTTAGAATAGTTTGCAGGGTTCATTTTCACCAGGTAGGTAGAGGTATCAAAACCTTGTTACAAGATAGAAGATTTGAAACCTGGGAATGGTGAGGAAAATAAGAAAAAAAAATAAATGCAGGGTAAGAAACAGTCATTAGCATAGATTCAGGTAGTAACACAGCATTTCCATTCCAACACACTTTTAAGCATTCATTAATGCAATTTCAGACATATAGCAACGCAGTATTTCCATTGCAACACACTTTAAGCATTCATTAATGCAATTTCAGACATATAGCAACACAGTATACAATATCCGAGTCTAGAGGCACCATTACACAGTCACAAGGCACAGCCTAACCAAAAAAATAAGGTAGAGTTCTAGGTAGCATAACACAGTTTAGCTAGGAGTGCTTTTACAGAGTACTACTATGTTCTACTAGGTTATTAAACAGTATAGAACAGTGAGCTATAGGACCCTGAGGCTGTTTGCAACATGAAGAACTTTAAGATATAACACTCAAGCTAGTTCATCATTAGCAACCATAAAAGAAATAGGAATAGGCAGAAGCATTGCAGGTCCATTAAAGCATAAATTAACAATAGCTTATAAGATAGTCACCTTATTTAGACATATAGAGTCAAAAGGTTAATATCTAGAAGTTAGAGACGACTACCTGTATTACTGCCCACACAAGTCTGAGGTATCACAAGCCTTTCTCAATTTCAAATATGCCTCAGAGGAATTTAGATTATCAGCAAAAGGGGGTTAAAGCTGTTTCCACCAAACTCAGATCTATGCTAACATCATCGCTAGGACACGGTAGGCTCTAAAGCCGTATTGAGTGTGTCACACTGTTGTTAACTTTAAAGAAAAGACAAGGAGGCTATGGGCTTGTGCTCCCACTAACGATATATATGTAACTGCTATTCCGCCCCTGACGATGCACCGGTGTTAGAAGGAAGTAAATAGCACAGATGTATACAGGGAGGTATTTAGAGCACTAAACCTATTGCTATAGGTTACCTTAATAGTGTTGGGAGAAGTGAAGTATTTAAAGAACTAGAGTTCCGTAAAGCTTTACTTAACAAAAGTTCCCTGAGGAGGTGTGTGATAACCTGACATTACAGTTGAGGGGAGTTCCTTGGTGCTTAAGGAGTTGGAATCTTTAGGGCGATTCAGTTCAGACAAGCAATTAGTGCGTTGGAGCCTCCCATTCTAAAACAATTTCCTAGCATAGTGGAAGATTGCTAGCAGGAAACCCGTACAACCTGTTGTTGGATAGAGGTAGATAAGATGCTCTAATTCCCTGCGATCATATAGTGACTGTTGCCCCGACTAAAAGGTTTACAGGGAAATGCCCATTTTTCAGGGAGGTTCTGTATAAAATGCGTACCGCAGTGTAAGAGTTACTAAACTAACTAGGAAATCACACTGTAAGCTAAGGGAGTACAATTAACGAGTGATAGAGCTCCTAGTCACCGAAGTGGGATAGCTAACAACTCCATGTGGTGCACGCAGTATACAAATGACCGTTCAAGCCACTCATACATCAGCCGAACATACTTAAAACAAAGTAGACAAATATTCCATTGTAACTAGTATTTCCATCTATCGGCTGAGCCGTTTAGATAGTGAGTGAGCGTGAAATAATAAATAATATCATCAGAAGGTAGCTTACAGAGTCAAGGACAGTGGGGCCAGGTACGCACAGCAGCCTGGGGGTAAAATCCAGATAGTAAAGATGGCACCTCGCAGGGAGAGAAGGATTTATGGGATTGGAAAGGATATGAGGTGGGAAAGGGAGGGGAATTAGAGGAGCGGGCAGGTAGAGCGGGAGGGGCTAAATCCTGGAAGGTTAACAAGTGTAAAGTGGGACGTCCTAAGGAGAGTAAGTTAGAAACGAAGAGGAAGAGAGAGGAGCAGGATACTGATGGGCTGAAGGAGTAATGGGAATAGTTGAAGGTGGGAATATGATCAGGAGGTAGATAGACAGTGGGAAAGTAGTCGCAAGGCTAAGACAAGTAACTGAAAAGTGTCAGCAGAAAACAGTCTGTAAGCACCGACTACTGAGGTACTTTCAGTTGGTACAGGTAAGTGAGGAGGGAAGGATACAGTGGTTGAGATGGAGAGGGGTAGCTGAGTGCTATTTAAGTGGAAAGTAGCAGAAAGAGTGATAAAGAAAGGGCAGGAAAAAGGTCCTTCTTTCTTTGTTAGATTAGGATCAGATCTTTAATTTGGTTCAGGATCTTTAGGTTTCTGGGGAGAAAAGGTAGATGTACAGAAGAAATAGCCTAGTTCAGGGTGCCCCCTAGTGGTCACAAATTGTATAGCAACCAAAGCTAGAGTACAGGGAAGGAAGGTAAAAATAAAAAAACAAATTACAAGGTTCCGTGAACAAATTACGGGAGATAGCCCAGGGGGAGGAGAAAGTATAAATATTAAGGGGTAGAGAAGGGGGTATGGCTGCTGGGTATCCTGGCTAGGTAGAACGTCTCAATGGGTACACAAGTTCTTAAGCCAGTGTTCAGCTTTTACTGCTAGGTTAAGATAACAAGTACTTTCTTGCCTCCTTGGTAGCAGGGTTCTTAAAACTGGGCGGCAAATTTCTTTTTATATGAAGAGATGCTTAGAATAGTTTGCAGGGGTCCTTTTCACCAGGTAGGTAGAGGTATCAAAACCTTGTTACAAGATAGAAAATTTGAAACAGAGTCAAGGATGCTGGGGCCAGGTACGCACAGCAGCCTGGGGGTAAAATCCAGATAGTAAAGATATTATTATTTTTTTAAGGCAGTTACTGTTTCAAGCTGCTGTAAATGTCTATATACTATCCTGACAGATGAGAAAGAGACCATGTCCAAGAGGGATACAGCAACAGGCATATATATTGTTAAGCATGGAGTACTTAAAAGGAAGCAATACTGGCCTTGACTGACTTTAAGGTTGTATAGCCTTGGATAAAAGGAACAAAAGTCACAAAAACATAAACTTCACCTTCTCCATTACCTCCGAGTCCAAAAAAAAAAAAACTAATGCAGAGTCTGTGGCCCGGCCAGTGCCAATGTACTGAAATATGAAAAATAGGAACCAGTCTTGCTTTGATGTTTCAGTACACAGCAAAGCAGGGTATAACAAAGTATAGGCTTCCTTTTCAGGAAACATGCAACAGAGCAGAGAAAAATGGACTCAATTTTAACTAATGTGATGAGGCAATGATAAGGAATGTATGGTATGAAGGGATACCCATGATGTGGTGACAGTAAAAGGCATACAAGACTCCTAATCAATTTTGTAAACATTGAGAAATGGAGTCTGTATTCAAACAGTAATTTAGTAGCTAAGACTAAATGTCAAAAGTTGAAACTGGTGCTATCCTAACAGCTACATCTAATAAACTATGGACTTAACAAATTAATTTGGGGATGGGGTTTATAGGAAGTAGTCCAGAGATATGTTTGAGAAGGATGATCAATTCATCGACCTTCTGGAAGAGGGAAAGGTTTGGAAGGAAAAGGGTACTGGACTAGGTAATCTGGATTTGTATGACAAGCTAGTTGGAGAATAGGCTCAAATAAACTTTCCATAGTGGCTTCACTCTAGAAAATAGGATTAGAGTTGCAAAATTGCAAACCATTAAGACTTCCTGCATATTTTTTGAGATGGGATTTAACATAAAGATGGTAAGCTGCTAGGCCTTTAGTAAATGTCAGCCAGATGTTTGTTTCCTTCCAAGCTTCATTCTTCTGCACATGGCATTTTTTATATCGAGTCTAGCTGATTAAAGAGGAATGTCTGGTCAAATCATTTAATCTGGCCTTGTTTGGAATAACAGTAGAGGTATAGCTGTGGCAGTTTCCTTCAAAATTTGCTTGGTATGTTCTTATTTTGCACAGAATAATGATTATACTTCATCCTGGGACTGTGCCAGCAGGCTGGGAGCATGAAATATGTGCCTATTTTCTGACTGGAGCTGGACTTGAGATATAGAAATGATGGAAGGAGGATAAGAAAGGAAGTGAAATATAAAATAAGTAGGTAGGATTAATTCAGAATGGTATACCTTAAGGCAGAAAAGTAGGTACTCTTTGGGCCTGAATAGAGAATTTGGCTGTTCTTTAATTTCCTAATAATGAGCATGGCGAAACAATTTGCTGACGAAAAACTTAGAAACTTACCTAACCATGCCACTCAAAGAAATAGGGCAAGGATGGAAAGGGAAAATATGATGGATGTGCCGATCTTTGAAGGTGATTATGCCAGCAACATGTAAGACATTTCCTGTTATTTCTCCCTAACAGATTTTTAGGCTTTTGCCTGATACAACAAAGCTGGGAGAGTTAGGCAGTTTACATTTTGCGATCATGCTAGGTGGAGGGAAAGGTAGAAGAAAATGAAAGAAAAGACCGTAGGTTTAGGACAGCTGAGCCAATAACCCAGGCAGCTTAGGGAATTGTGTTCCATAATCAAGTCCAATTACTGCAAAACAATTAGACATTAAGGCCACCCTCTTAATGCCATCTGAGTGAGATTATTATGGAATGATAGTAAACTGCCTAGGCTGCTTTTGATATCAGACAGAATCAGTTTCTTCCAAGCCTGCTTCTTGCATATATAATTTTCTAAAAATGTCTTGATTGGCTGATTATGGAGGAGAATCTTTTCATTTTGGTTGAATCTGGTCATATGTGGTGTAATTAGTAAATTAATGGCTGAAGTAGTTTCCTTCAGAACTTGTTTGATTTGGCATTATTTCCTATACAATAATAGTAATGTTACTGAACGATAAGGCAGTCATTTGCTAAGCTAGTGCAGTCCCACATTCAGTAGTAGTAGTAGTATTAGGGGCAGTCAGTCAGTAAAACCATAGCAAGGTTGGCAAATAAAATGTACAACTAGTATAAGAAAAATGTTCATCCAAGGTAGGACGAATTTCAAGCTTTACTTGAAGTAATGGCATCTAAAGAAAAGTACAGCAGGATCTGGAGCAGACAGCAATGGAGCAGATGCCTGCCTCTAACGCATTAAGTATATTTTACAGAAACATAGACTTTGACAGTGGATACAAACTGCATGACCCATGTGTCTTCCCAGTCTACTAGACAGATAATATGTGGCATCAAGCACCCCTTTATTAGACATGCTGCATGACTGATCAAAACGTTAATGACTTCCATTCTATTTTCTTGAACGTATTATTTCCTCAAGAAATTTAATGCATAAATAAGTTGAATTATAGCTATGAAAACACCTCTTCATTGTTAAAGTTTCTGGATCGCATTTACTTATTGAAGGTTTGTAATCTGATTAATGGCTTAATTAACATGTAACTTGGTATAGCTGAAATGCTGCATTCTTGACATTTTTTTTTTAATTTTATTTTGGTCCCCTAGGACCTCATCTTTAACAGCCCTCAGTGCCCCATGTCCACAGTGGGTCTACCAGCTATTCCCCTACCCCTAGCCCAGACTTTTTCTGGTATTGCTTGAGCCAGTTGTGGACCCTAAGGGCATCCAGGGGGCTCATGTCATCTGTGCTTCCATCCATTTGTTTTTATTTATACCGTATCCAGTCCCTTTTCCCATACTCATGCTCGATTTGTCCAAGGGCAACTTCCTGCTTTGCACCATGCCTTCCCTTACGGAGCATATCAACATCTGCCCTCCCTTGCAGGACAAGCCCACGCAGTCCTTCCTTGCTGCTCTGTTAGTCACTTGAGGTGCTAACCAAACCCTGGTCAGCTGGACAGTAATTAGGACTTTATCTTTCTTTGCCACTAAAGTGGCTTGTTTGCCAGTTTTTTATTATTTCTGACCCTCTCTAGTTACTCCACAATATGAATTTATTAATTGCGAGACGACAGAGAACCCGACAAAGTTAGTTTTTTATCTAAATATATAACCAAATCTAGTATGCAATATGATAGTGTATAGCATTCAAATGTTAAAACTTTTGTCAGCTATTGATGTATATGGTGTTCTTATGCTCACAGTTTGTATTCTGGATGTTATTATTAAATTTTCAGCATACTTTAATGAGCTCGGTTATCCACCTTAGAAAACTTTCTTATAAGAGCCTAATGGAAATCCAATTTCTTGTTTAACATTTACATAATCTAAGGTTATTTCCAAATGCATGTTTCCATTAATTCTTAATATGCCTTACAGCTATTAAAACACCACAGCAGCTGCAAGTCATTAGCAGAATCATTAACTGAAATATCTGCCAATAAAATATCCATTTCTGTTTCAAGTGATACAAAATACTTTCCTGCTTCATTAGAAATTGTTTAAAGTCCAGAAAAATAAACACTGAAACAAGTTTACAAGTTTTAATAATCTGAAGTGTTTAGCAATTGCTTTGTGTGAAGATGCCATCTTTTTTTCTCTTTTGGTTTTAGTTATTTAAGAGAAAATATGCTTATTTTATGCATCCATACCCTTTCAGCAATGGCTATGTTGATCATTACGTAGAAACATTAAGCATTCAAAGTTAAAAGTAAATTTGAAACTGAAGGAGGGAAGCTGCAGGCATTTAATTCAGGGTTGCCACAGTATGAGTCACGGTACTATATGTTTGAAATATTTCACACAGAGTACATATATGGTTGAGGGCCTAGAAATGGGAGTGTTGGCAGGCTGTTCTGTTTCTCATTATTTTTTTCTTTATTTTATTGCAATATTTACTTAAACATCTTTGACATTTGCAAGTGTTGTAGATATGTTACACATACTGTAAGTATATTTATTTGTACTCACTATACCTGATTTTTTAGTATTTGGCTGACAGGAAAACCTGTTTTTAGAGGAGCAATGATTAATACACATTTGTTAACCTGTTAAACCTATGGGATACATAGTTCCTTCACAAGGGTGACCCAGCAGCAATGCTTGATTAGGTAACTTTCTCATGGTCACACAGTAAGCAAATAAGAGCTGAGGGAATCACACCATGTACCTCAGGAACTACACCTTGCATCTTTAACCCTCTCTGCTGTCAGAAAACAATCTGGGCCCACAAGCCTCAAACGCACATATTTTTATATTGGAATCTGGTGCTCTACTAGTATACCACAACTCTCCACAAAGGGAACTTAGACAGGATTCAAACCCTGTACCCACACCATTGCCTCAGTAAAGCATCTCTAGACAAGTGGAGGATCCATAGGAAAAGTGTCAAAGTAATTTCAGTGCATGCAAACATACATGTTATGCATTATAATGCAGTTGATATGTATGATATGCCCACAGAGATTCTAAGGAAAACATATATACATTTTTCCTCTTACTCGGCTTCAGTATAGAAAAGAACTATTTTCTTTTGCTAAGGTTGCCAAGGTTGTACAGGTTTTCATTTCAGTAGTTTTGGCAGGACCCTGTATTTCATAGTTCACTATCTGAAGTAGATACAACTCTTTCTCGCTTACTCTGTGTGTTTATTAAGTTCTGTTTGTCATTTTATAGAAAGCCTTTATGTTTCTAATGCCTTCTGTGAAAAAGTCAGTTATGTATAAAGGTTCTGTTACATGTTAATCATTTCCACATAAACTCTATTACTATTGTGAAGAAATAGTGAATCATTGGTAAAGATGTCCTCTTCACTATCCCAGGATCAAGTATTCAGTCCCAATCTCTTGTCTGTGTGGTGCATGTGTGAGTGTATTTGTCGGAAGAATACATATTATTCCTGTGGCTGTCTAGGTTTCTAAGAGTTCTCGATTTGTCCACTACTAAATCAAAATATACTGGTTGATTGGCTGTTATAAAATTTACTATATATTCACCATTTGTCTTTACTCTTGTGGCCTTAAGAAAATGCAATGTGCATTTTTTCTCCCTGAAACTTACTGATTCAGTATGTTATTTTTTCTTTGGAAGAGGAATGTGTGAATAAGTACTCTGCAGATATATATTTTCTCTCTTTTTCTCTCTGTCTCTCTCTAACATACCCTGAATTTGCTATATCAATTGTAAATGATAAAGCTGTGCATTTGAGATGCTCTGAACTATTTTCAGGGTATTTGGAGTGTTTATGATGCAGAATAGCCCTGGAGATAGAGCTATATTTAGATAAAAGTTTTAAAAGATATTTGAGATAATGAGTTTGGTCAGTATTTGAAAAGAGTAGAGCTGGGAAGCCTATTTCTTTGAAGCATATTGTTTACCCACTTGAAAGAGGACAGAAGTTAATTTGAAAAATACAGCATTGATTTGTGAGCAACTGAACTTTGGATTGATGAGACACCTATCTAGTTCTGTCAAGTTTCCTTTCATCGGTCAACTTATGGTTTGTTCTGTCATATTTTTTTTTATTTGTTTCCAGTTGGCCAGATTCATAGATGTATTTTGTAGTATATGGCCCAGAAAAGAGGCTGATTTTTTAAACTAATAGATAGTGGGACTAGGCAAGAAGGCCCATTTTCACACCTGATCTATTTACAATGGAAAAATGTAATAAAGTGTCAAAAATGAAGCTCAAAGAAAATCATCTTCTGAATGAATAAATCCAAACATTCATTTTTCTAAACTGCTTACCCTGGTGATTGTTGTGGTCATAGCAATCTGAGTGGAATATAACAAACCTCCCTATACCTGAAACAAGTTTTCATCTTGTCCTATAAAGCATCTAAGAGATGTAACCCCTCCAAAATGTTATCTCACTCTGCCCAGGACCTCCTCAGCATGGACAAGCTACCTCAGCTGACTCCTGTCAATCTAGATAAGAAATGGCTCTACTCCGAGATCTTCCCAGACTGCCTAATTTCTTAGCCAGGAGTAAGTCCAGCTTCCTTTTTACAGAGCCACACTTCTGTTGCTTGCATCCATGATCCTATCCTTTCAGTCCCTATTCAAAGATCATGACTATAGCTAAGGATGAGGACATAAACCGACCAGTAAATTGACAGTTTCTTCTCGTGACTAAGTTGTTACTTTGCCACCACAGTCTAATACAATATCTGCAGTGCTACCAGCTCTGGAACCATTCATTGGTTAATATTCTGATGTCTGCCTACCTTCATTCATGAATTAAATCCAAAGTACTTAAACTCTTCAATTGGAAGTCAGTCAGGCTCCCTTACCCGCAAAAGTAATCTATTCATTTCTTGGAGAGAACCATGACCTATGATTTGGAGTGATCATTTCATCCTATCTACTTCACAATCAGCAGTGAACCTTTCTCATGCATAGTAGAGCTTACAGGTATGTGTCACTATGATCATATTACCTGCAGGTAATACAGATGCAACTGTTATATCCATAAACTAGATACTGTCTAGAAAGTTGTTGATCCTTTATATCCTGCTCATGGAGGTGAGAGAAAACACATCTTTGTCAAAGTTCCATTACCACCTTAAATAAGTTCAGCTTAACACCAAAAATGTAGATAGAATTCTTTCTTCTAAAATGCGGGTACTGAATAGCATGGAGAGGCAGTCCTTGAATCCCATATTGTTGTAGCACCTTTCACAAGACATTTTAGGGTGTGCCATCATATGTCTTTTCCAGGTTCACAAAACATATGTGGACAGTATTTGGCAACCCCCATGACCCATCCAATATCTATGAAAAGACAAAGAGTTAATCTGCTGTTTTGCGGCCAGTGCAGAATCCATATTTCCTCCCCTGAATCAGAGGCTTGACTATTACATGGATTCTACTTTTGAGTACCCTGATTTAGAGTTTCACAGGAACATTAAGGAGCATCCATTCTATAACTGTTACACACCTACTGTTTCCTCAATTTTAAAAATGGGGCCTCTCCTGCTCCCCTTTTTGAAAATGGGGGCCACTGCCTCAGTCTGCCTGCCAGAGGTACTGCACTATCCTCCTATACAATATTAAAAAGGCATGGTGACCATGACAGTCCAAAAGAGTCTTAACACATTCAGCATTTCCGGCCAGATCCCATCCACTCTTACATCTTTATCACAGCAGATGTGTTTAATTACTACACTGACTTAATATACGGAAGCAGATCTTATTCCACCCTTTTCTTTTGCCTTTGCTGCTTCAGAAGATAGGACGTCCACTAGATTCATGAATTCTTTCAAGTGTTCCTTTTGAGAGTGACCACAATCAAGGTAAACATTTCGCCATCCTCACTGCGAGCAGCTTAGGTAATCTGTTGCCTTTGCATTCCCCTTATCGAGTTGCTAGATATTTTTTCACAACATCTTTGGCATCCAAAAGTCAGCTTAATGACTGCTGTAGATACTGCCTTCTTGGTTTGCCAAAAAATAGCGATCCTCCCATTAGCATTGCATGAAGAAATATTTCTTTAAACAAACAATTTCATTCAACATGAATGTCTATCACTGGGTTCTAGGGTTATTGGTTCTAGGGTTATCACCATAACAAGTTGCAACTACTTGCTGATCACGGCTTGTTGTCATGATCTCACCTATAGAGGTCTTGAACAGGGTGCTTTCAGAATTCTCATCTTTGACCTCCCCAGGAATATAGAATAAACATTTATGAAGGTAGACCTTCAACACATCCCACATATAAACATCAGCTAGACATTCCAAGGATACCATGACTACATGTATTATAGGTTTCCTGTGTCTGTATGGCTACCACTATGGCCATGTGATCCAACTTGCCAAATAGTGGTCATATGGTAGCTCAGTACTTTTCTTAACCTGAGAGTCTGGGACTCAGAGCCTCAAGGCTGATGACATGACACCAAGGTCGATAATAGAACTTTGTCTCAAGGTGCACTGGTATCTAGTACACTTATGACCACACTTGTATTCAAACATAATGTTTATTATGGATACTCTGTGATTAAAGTAAATATCCCAAAATAGCTCCTCTCTCAGGTTTTGATTAAGGAAGCCATTCTTCCCAGTCTCACCCCTCCCATTGTCTTTATCATTTTCCACAAAAATGTTAATGCCTCTCAGAAGGACTTCAGAATCAGCAAGTGCTACCATGTCGAGCACCGTGCTCACAGTCAGAAGAACTTCAGAATAAGCAGGTGTTACCATGTCGAGCACCATATAAACAGTCAGAAGAACTTTAGAATCAGCAGGTGTTACCATGTCAAGCACCATGTAAACAGTCAGAAGAACTTCAGAATCATCAGGTGTTACCATGTCAAGCACCATGTAAACAGTCAGAAGAACTTCAGAATCAGCAGGTGTTACCATGTTGAGCACCGTGCTCACAGTCAGAAGAACTTCAGAATCAGCAGGTGTTACCATGTCGAGCACCGTGCTCACAGTCAGAAGAACTTCAGAATCAGCAGGTGTTACCATGTCGAGCACCGTGCTCACAGTCAGAAGAACTTCAGAATCAGCAGGTGTTACCATGTCGAGCACCGTGCTCACAGTCAGAAGAACTTCAGAATCAGCAGGTGTTACCATGTCAAGCACCATGCTCACAGTCAGAAGAACTTCAGAATCAGCAGGTGTTACCATGTCAAGCACCATGCTCACAGTCAGAAGAACTTCAGAATCAGCAGGTATTACCATGTCAAGCACCGTGCTCACAGTCAGAACTTCAGAATCAGCAGGTGTTACCATGTCAATCACTGTGCTCACAGTCAGAAGAACTTCAGAATCAGCAGGTGTTACCATGTCAATCACTGTGCTCACAGTCAGAAGAACTTCAGAATCAGCAGGTGTTACCATGTCAATCACTGTGCTCACAGTCAGAAGAACTTCAGAATCAGCAGGTGTTACCATGTCAAGCACCATGTAAACAGTCAGAACTTCAGAATCAGCAGGTGTTACCATGTCGAGCACCGTGCTCACAGTCAGAAGAACTTCAGAATAAGCAGGTGTTACCTCCACCTTGCTCACAGTCAGAAGAACTTCAGAATCAGCAGGTGTTACCATGTCGAGCACCATGCTCACAGTCAGAAAAACTTCAGAATCAGCAGGTGTTACCATGTCAAGCACTGTGCTCACAGTCAGAAGAACTTCAGAATCAGCAGGTGTTACCATGTCGAGCACCATGTAAACAGTCAGAACTTCAGAATCAGCAGGTGTTACCATGTCGAGCACCGTGCTCACAGTCAGAAGAACTTCAGAATCAGCAGGTGTTACCATGTCAAGCACCATGTAAACAGTCAGAACTTCAGAATCAGCAGGTGTTACCATGTCAAGCACCATGCTCACAGTTTCTTTGAGGGTCAAGTGCCTCTTACATGCAAATGCACAAACAACAAAGTTTTCATTTCTGCAACTCACAATCACACTGAGGTAAACTTATCTGGCTTTTAGATTAAGAAAAGGTTAACTTATGAAAGTGGGTAATAATTATATGTATGCTCCCCAGTTGCACATGCTGCAGACATGATCTCATGGTTATCATCACACATCTGTGGAGCTTCTTCTGAGAGGTAGCTCTAAAGAAGTGGGGAACCCCCAGCCCCTACATTTGGGGATTCTGGTTTTGGAACCAATAAAGAAAATATCAAATAACTAATCAATGTCAACAGATATAAAATCTCTTTCAGTCTGTATTTTTATAGCTGTTTTGTATAGCTGCTGGCATTATGTAATAGTAATACTAATTACATCTAACTGGTACTTTTTAAAATTCTGCACAAGCTCTAGCTTCTTTCCCAGCTTAGATTTGATAAAATGCAGACAGAAAAAAGTTAGCAGTTAAGCACTGAAGCAAGCTTAAATAAGAAAACAATGTACATACAGTATACATTTCTGGAACAGTGTTAACTTTTTAGACCTGAACAGCACTGGCTTTTAGATTACGTATAGGTTAACTTATGAAAATAAGTAATAATTATAGGTATGCTCCCCATGGCAGGAGGTAATAATTCTGTGTATGGTCCCTATTAGGAGACACAGAAAAGTTACTTTCTTTCTAGTGAAATGGATTGCATAGATCGTTACTCAAAAAAGAAACACATCTAAAATATTTGTAAGCATTTTTTAAGTTAGCAAGTCCCTTGTAACCCCTTACTCCTTTACTTATGCTAACTGCACAACAGAGAATCTCCCTTTTACAGTGATCAGTAGTTTCACACGCGCATGCGCACACACACACACACACACACACACACACACACACACACACACACACACAAAATTTACACTGATCAAGTTTAAATAAAATATTAAAACAAAGCTTGCAAATACTCTTTGTGTCCAAACACCATAAACTAAAACACAATACACTATCAAAAAAGGAACATTTACAAAAAAATGGAAAATATGACAAACCTAACCCAAAAACACATATCATAGATATTTGATCAAAAAAGCTTCCTTGTACAACTAACAATTGTCAAGGAAATAACCTTTCAGTCTTACACAAATGCCACTTGTTGAAAGACATTAAAAACATAATAATAGAATGAATCTGGTTTAGGTATATAATAGCCTTTCTATATATAGAAATTTTTGTAATTTATATATCCATCTGGCTTACGAAACTATGGAAGAGTTCACTGTTCTTTTAAGCATCCCAAAGGTAGGGAGGGTCTTGGTTTGCTTAGGTACAGAGTTCCAGAATTTTTTACTAAAAGACAAAAACATCTGGAACTTTGGTCTTGTTAATGAAGAGATGTAGTGGGGGGCAGGAAAGGAAGATGAGGCAGATTGTAGTGATCTACATGTACATCTTAATGTTTATGGGCCCTGGGCAATACTGGACAGGATGTAAGACTCAGTAGTTTAAAAGTGAATATGAAAATTAGTGGTCCTCTTCTAGAGGCAAATTATTGTCACCCATACCTCTCAACCTCTTAGTGCACAAAATCTGGACAAAGCACGACCAAATGAGGGGACAAAGGCCCAAAAATAGGGACATATTTTAAATATTGCTCTTATAAACTTAGAAGGTTGCTAGAGTAACAGCATTTGTTTTAACTTACATTTTCCGAGAGATTTGAAGTCTGAAACCCAAATGTACAGTATGTCATTATTTAGTGACTTCACTCTTCCGATCTTCCCGGTGATTTGCCAGGAAACCACAAATTTTATGAGGAACAGACCAAAAATATAAGCCAAAAATCTGGCCATTCTGTGAGAATCGGTACAGTTGAGAGGTATGTCAGCTAACTATTTAAAGGGTGAGCAATTAATCAACAACTTACAAATACATAAGTGAAAACCACAAATCAAGGCTACAGCAACAATGACAAAATAGTCTCAAATCATAAGTAAAGAGTAACAAGGTAGACTATTGGTTTTATAAACCATCAGCGTAAGACCTGAATCTTATACTAATTAGTATTAGTTATCATAACCACAGATAAGAAAAAATGTCAGTAACAATGGATAGCAGGTACAAGAGGTAAAGCAGTTCATAGGTTCATAGGTAGGTACTAGGCTATCGGCCCAAGGGCCTAAGTAAGCCTAGCCAACAATATTTCCTGGCTTACGCCAACCCAAGAAAGTTAATTTCCTGTGCCCCTGTCGAGCAGAGCCACAGAAGTGATCCCTGGGGTGAATTTCCTATTTCCCATCCACTCATCAAGATTTTTCTTGAAGAGTGTTAATGAGGAACTTTGCTTGACATAGATGGGTAGCTTGTTCCAGAGTATGGGAAGTCTCTGGGACAGGAATCTATCCCTCCAGCAAGTCCTGTTATTGTGGTGACAAGGTTTAGGTCCCTAGAGCGTGTAGCTCAGAGGGATTGGGATTTCTTTAGGTGTAGCATGTCCAACAGCTCTGGGTTTGACATAGTTTATATGTTCGGCAGAGATCACCTCGGAGTAGGCGATATGCTACAGAGTAAAGCTGGAGTTTTTTGAGACGATCAGTGTAGGGAATCTGTTTGAAGCCAGTAATTCTCTTTGTGAGGTACTTCTGTGGCCTTTCCAGCTGCTGCAGATGTCTTGTGAGGTACATTCCAAAAGGGGCATTGTACTCTATAATGGGTCTAATGAGTGTCGAGTAGAGGGGAACAATGACATCTTTTTTCCTGGATGAGAACCCTTTTGTGATGAGGTGTGCCATGTAGAAGGATTTCAAAGGAGAGACTACTGTCCACCTGGGTCCCAAGGTCTCTTATCACACATTCAGTGTTAAGAAGACTGCTGCCTATGTGGCAGTTCATGGGTACAGAGTTTTTACCAAAGGGGATAACAATGCACTTTTTGGCATTGAGCTTGAGGCCATGGCTCTGACACCAGGCATTTGTCTCAGTGAGGCCCTTCTGTAGGATGTCCACATCATTTGGGGACTTGACTATAGCTCCTAGTTTGCAGTCATCTGCAAACTTCATTAGCCAGAGGCCTTCTGTGTTAGCCTGTACTTCAGAGAAGTAGATACCAAACAGGAGAGGTCCCAGGACTGAACCCTGTGGTACTCCACTTGTCACTGGTTTGAAGTCAGTTTTGGAGTCTGCAACTTTTACAGTGTGGGTTCTGTCAGTGAGCCAGTTGGCAACCCATCTTGTGACATAGGGATTTATACCTAGTTTAGTGAGTTTAGCTATAATTCCAGAATGGGGGATGGTGTCGAAAGTCTTGGCAAGGTCAAGATAGGCTGTGTGAACCACCTTACCCTTGTCTACGGCTTTGGTGACTGCCTCAAAGAAGTCGATCAGGTTCAGGAGGCAAGATCTGTCTTTCACAAACCCAAGCTGGGTGGGGTCCAGAATTTGGAGGTTACCAATGTCTTTGTTTATGAATTCCATGATGAACATGAACGTATGTTTCATGGCCTTGCAGACGAGGCTCGTCAGGCTAATAGGGCGATAGTTCCCAAGATCAGTGGTGGCTTCCCCTTTGTGCAGTGAGATAACTGTTGCTGTGCACCATTCAATGGGCACAAAGCCTGACATGAGGCTATGATTAAACATTGTGCTTAGGTGGGGAGCCAGTTTGTTCTGAAGTTCATGTAAAACGCAGCCTGGGATGTTGTCCGGTCCCATGGATGCTGTGTTTTTGGCTTTAGAGAGTGCTGCTTTTACATATGAAGTTGTGATTACAGGGACTCTGCATTATCATGTATAGATATGGGCCCTTTAGGGGGTGAGAAGGGGGTAAAGTTAGCACTGAACCTATCTGCCAGGATGTTGGCAATATCAGTTGGTTCTGTAATTCTTGTGCCATTGTGCTGTAACTCAGAGCAGATCTGGGTGTTGCCATTGAGATTCTCGACATAGCTATAGAATGCTTTGTGGTTCTCCTTAGAATCAGTGGCAATCTTCATTTCAGAGCTAGCTTTGGAGGATCTTATAAGGGATCTCAGCTTCTTGCTGAGGCTGACCAGGGAGCTCCTCCACTCATGGGATTTTACTCTGTTTTGTAACAATTTCTTCCTTCTGTTGTAGAGTTTGTTTATGGCAGAGGACCACCAGATTGGCTTCCTTTTTTTGGAGGATAGCATCTTGGTTCTGTTTGGGATAGCAGGATCCATGCACTCGTGTAAGTGCTTATAGAGTACATTTGTGTAGGATTCAGCAGTCGTAACTGTATTGTCCATCTGCATGGGTTTCATGAAGTTCACCACTTCTGTCTTAAGAAGCATGAAGTTGGCTTTGGAGAAATTTTTTACCGTGGTTTCATTAATGGGAGGTGGGGGCGGGATGTGGATATTTAGGGTGATTAACTTATAGTCAGATCTGACCAACGAAGAGTTGACTTCAGGTGTGGAACACCGGTCACTCATGTTGGTAATGACTAGGTCTAGAATATTGTTGCCCCTGGTGGTAGTGTGGATAAATTGATCCAGGGCAGTGGAATTTATGAATTCCAGAAAGCGCTGAGCAAAGGAGTTGGTACATGAGTAGTTTTCCCAGTTAATGGTAGGGTAGTTGAAATCGCCCAATATTAGGGTGTTTGCTTGAACCCTAATAATTTCCAGTATATCAAGAAAAGAGGAGTGGGAATCCTAGGGCATGGTGGGGCATCTGTAGCAAGCTACAATTTGGATTG